>NC_061104.1:32063867-32076367 GCF_015104395.2 Macrobrachium nipponense
AAACGCTTTTTATTTCAAAAACTAATATTATCAGCTTCATCTGTGTAAATGTTCGCTTTCGGTGCCTTAAGCCGTTATGGCTCAGTGAAGCCGAACGTTATCGCTTCTCAGACAGACTGTCAAATGGACAGAATGACAGGTCGAACTGTCAATCGTGACCTACCTCGTCATTTTAGGAACTGCTAGTCAGGGCATGTAACGAAAGTGTATGTGAGAGAGAGAGAGAGAGAGAGAGAGAGAGAGAGAGAGAGAATATCTTCGGCTCAGAGGTATATATTGTATTACGGGAGGGAGATAGAAAGAGAGTGGAGAAACAAGGAGAGTGGAAACTTTGACGGTTTTATTTTATTGTGTGTGTGTGTGTGTGTGTGTGTGTGAGAGAGAGAGAGAGAGAGAGAGAGAGAGATGGATAAATATTGTGGAAATGTGGGTATTTTATGCTGAACGAGATGATCTACATTTACGTTTAATATTAGAAATATTTAAAATTTTGATAAGAATAAATAGAAAACCAATGTAATGTCTTTGTCTCACTTTTTTTGTTTAACAAGGAATCTAGTCAGATTTCAGCTTACGAATATTGAAAACAATTAAAGTGAAAAATATAGATATTTGATTTTCTTATTGTTATCAAATCCATTTGTTTGAAAGAAGTGTGTTCTATTGAAATGCCCTGTGAAAGTAGCAGACTGAAATTTCATGGACCAGCAAGCACACAAAGAGCGTTTCTCAGCAATCCCCTCTCCAAAAAAAAGGTCCAATAACCAATTGTGGCTATTACACAAACAAGCAAACAGTACGAAACAAAAGCTGTCTTCTTGGCGGAGGTGACTAAACTTCTGGCTGTAGCTCACCATCCGACGATTTTATTAAAATCTCTGAGTAACCGATAAGTGCCAAGGAAAAATTCCACACATGCATAAGTACTTTTCAGAGTGACAGACGAGCTAACACGGAGTCAAAATTGTATTTAACCAGACTACAGGAGAGAGAGAGAGAGAGAGAGAGAGAGAGAGAGAGAGAGAGAGAGAGAGAGAGAGAGAGAGAGAGAGAGAGAGAATAAAGTTAACCAACTCTCCTTCTCTTTCCTAGATTTTCTAAAACGTATCTCTCGAAGGCACAAGGATGTAATCTTTCAATTAACCCCTCCATAAAAAGTAAAAGAAAAATTCCTGTCTGAGTAAATATATCAGTTCTAGTATGTTGCGTGAAGACCAATTTGAATTAACCACCTCGTATTTTTGTTTATAACGCCAATCAAGACCAATTTCGGCTTGGTGAACCATCAATTAGACTCGCTAGACCGATCGGAACGCGTCCTGCAACTCCAAATTTTAATTATGAACAACCTGGAGGTGTTTTCGAGATGTGAAACGGAGACTTCGCTCTGCTTGGCTCAGAGCACTCGTCGACTCGGACTTTTTGCGCCTATGCAGAATGTACATATGCATGTGTGGCATGGAACACTTCTGGAGTGTATATCTGTAATCGTGAAATAATATTCGTAATATCAATATTATTATTATTATTATTGGAAGAATTAGGTTGTAGTAAAGTTAAGTATAGCACCATATACGCTTGTGACAGATCTTGTAAGTCTATTGTGGGTCCCAGTGACTCACCTTGAGACCGAAGAAGCCAATAATAATAATAATGATAATAATAATAATAATTATAATGAGATTTTTGAAAAATTGCAAATGCCTGTTCATTATGACCGTCGTAGCGAGTTTAGGGACAATGGTAATCAGATAAATCATTCGTAACGAGGCTATTAACCGCCTTTATGGCAAATATTTAATAAATAATATGACATTAACTGTCATGCATAATGATAATTCAGTGGTAATGCTGAGTGCGCGTGGGCTGGCTTGGCCAAGAATAAAGATGAGCCTTAATAGTCTGATGTCGGTACTCGTGCGGTTGTGAGAGATTGTGGTGCTGCTTTGAAAAGCGATGCGCCACTATTTCATTGTATTACATTGCTGCTTATGTACTTATGTTTGTTGAGTTGTCCTCATTATGCGTTAATAGATTGTTTTTTGTTTGTTCGAGTCAGTAATGTGTGAATAATAATAATAATAACAAGTATCTGTATTTTTCTGTTTAATGGTAATGGCATACGGGTTGTAAATTCAACGTTTAGACTTGGTTCCTTCCCCCGCCAATGTTTCTTATTAAAAAATTGCAGAGTTCATAACGACCCTGGTGCCAGGACTTGCCGTCCTCAACCTGCTTCCACAATACCGACAAAGGCGGTCATTTAAAGAAAATCATTGCTTCTCTTTCACATATCTCAAAATCCTGGCCTAAACAAAAAATCCACAGTGACCTCCAGCAGTTGTTACTCATTTACAGTGTATCTCATCAGCTTAAGACAGGAAATATTTGCCTTTATATATATATATATAGATATATATATATATATATATATATATATATATATATATATATATATATAGCTACACCTCTGGGTCTACTCCCAGATCTTTTACCAGTCTCGACCAAGAAGAATCTGCGCCTGAGCGCTAACAGATATGATGCAGCTGAATCACTGTAACTATCTTCTCTCTTGCAGCTTAATGTTAGCCCGGCCACCCACGTGCAGTTTTAACTGACAGTTACAACTGTTCAGTTATAACTGTCAGTTGAAACTGCACGTGTGTGGGTATCTCAGTATCTCAGTTCATCAGTTCAACACAACTGAACAGTTAAACTGAGACAAATAAAATTTCAATCTTTTTAACTGAAAAGTTTAACTGAACTGAGCGTGAGTGGGGATTCAACTGTATAGTTCTCAGTTTAAAATTTGTGTTTAGCGTGGAGTGCAGTTGGTTGAGGTGAAGATGTCACGTAAACCAAACTAAGTGATTGTTGGTTTCATTGCATTGTATCGATCTGAACCTTGCCTGTGGCAAGTTAAAAGTCAAGAATATCATGACCGCGCAAGAAAGATGCTGCCTATGGCAAATTAGCAAAGAAGTTGGAGGAACTTGAACCTGGTGCTACCAAGACGTCTGTCTTAATGAAACCACTGTTTACGCTTTTTCGTTTTTTTTCTTTTTTTGTAGCATTACAAAGAGTACACCAAGAGCGGCAAGATCGTACTGCTCGGAATCCATTGCAAAAACTGAAGGATTGAACTGTACGTGTGTGTGCATCTCAGTTTAAACTGACGTTAGTTTAAACTGACGTAAATACAGTGAACAGGTATAACTGTCAGTTAAAACTGCACGTGTGTGGGCGGCAGACCAAAATGTCACGTAGTCAGTTTAGATAAATTTAGGCCTGAAGTGAAAACCATCAGATAGTACATCAGAATGACGTGCAATATTTGTCAAGTTGCCTTTTTCTATAATATTTCTAATTTCCTTTTGCCTTTATTGTATTTAGACAAGCTTTAGAAAATAGAATGCTACTGTGAAGTTATACCAAAGAACGTGAAATAATTGTTGTGTGACATGTTGGCACCTTGTTTGCAATCTCATGTCATATGAAATCTTCCTTTCCATGACAATTGGATCTCTTGACTAAATACATCTTATATTACTTGCAAATGTGTAATAAATCTTGTATTACAGAAATCATTGCCAAGCAAGTTACTAAAAATATGCTGTATCACGTTAAGTGTTGATCAGCCTTAATGGTGGCATTTCAGCTATTTATCTATGGTGTACACGCTTAAGAAAGAACTCTAATATGAAAGAAAGCATCTCCAGACGAGTTATATGAACATGTTGCATGAACATTATGAAACAAATTTGCCCTTTGGCGTGACTGTTATATAAAATGGACTAACCCTGTTGGTAACGTTTCAGGAGCATAATTATGGCTCACAGTCGGAGGGGGTATTTGAAACTGCTTTTCCGCTGGGCGAGGTTAAGCAACATTGTGTTTGGTTGGTGCGTGGATAGACATGTTTTTCTGCCCTGTGGAAGTTAGTCAGGACACTGACGAATCATGACATCGAACACTTGCAGTGTTCATTCGGCGCCTGGATGCACGGCTGTCTCCTTGCTGGGTAGTGTTGTGTCAAGGATTATCTTCCGCCACCCGTGTCGGGGTGGTGCCTGGTTGGCCGACTTTCTACCAAAGCGTGTAGCGTTTGGCTTGTGTCTGGATCCATGTCTGTTTCAGATCTCAAGGCGTTGCCAACAACAGCATTGAATAGGACTAGCATCTTCATTGCTGAGTGGTAAAAGCAAAATCGGGAATAAAGAAAAAAACTAATTGAGAGTCTTATTCTGTGTCATGTGGTCATACCTGAGTGGAAAGTAGGGAGAGAAAATAATAGCCACATCGCCTGTAATCGAAGAGGGTTGGGTAACACCATCTAGGCCATCACTTCTCAAATAAAGAATGTCATATCAGCCGTTAGTTCTTTTCATGAATGTTCTGTAACTGGACTGATTCCCAAGTTTGAGCATGAATATCTGGTGATGTGTACTCTTGAGGTGATTTAGAACAGTGAAGCTGCTAACCTTGTTCCCCATATCAGAGGAGGTAACACCAGCAGCGTCACGTCCTTTCTGATGATAAAATTGAACAATGTCAGTTGTTTTGGGTGGATGATTGCTTGCGAACGCTTGGCTCTACAGGTCAGCTCTCGGTATGGGACTAGTGTGCACTTTAGGCATTATGTAAGGTTCTTTGAAGCGTCCCTTCGGCCCCTAACTACAACCCTTTCATTCCTATTACTGTCCCTCTGTTCATAATCTCTTTCCTCTTGCTGTCCACCCTCTTCTGACCATTGATTCATAGTGAAACAACGAGGTTTCTTCCTGTTTCACCTTTCAAACCTTCTTGCTAAATTCCATACTTTATTCTGCTCTTCTCTACAGGTCAGCCAGACCAATGGTGCAGACTGCAGTTTCATGTATTCTTCACAGTCAGGTGGGTATAGCATCAGGCCACCTGTCTACTTATAATAGAAATGAAGTAATATCATCCGATTCAGCCCAATGAGAGAGCCGTGCACCGTGCAGAATTATCTCTTCGTCTCAATCAGGTGACTGATTCTATCAGAGCTAAAGCTTTTAAAGTAACACAAAAATGAGTTGTTTGGTTGGTGTGGTTAATCATCAGTGCCGTGATTAAATACAATCTCTGCATCTAAATCGAAAAGAATCAAATCGCCCAACACCACGAATGCCACCCCCTTCTCACATGAAGGTAAGGTAAGTCGTCTGTACTGTAAAAATGTTTTATTATGAGTGAACAGAAACTGAACCCCTTTTAACCACTGCTTCAGAGCTTTTCACTTATGTCGGAGGTTCAAACTAAGGCTCGTAAACTGCAAGGTGTTCGCAAAAGGCTTTTAAGGAGTAACTTTGATTGATTACTTTCAAATTTGCGTCGATTATATTGTTGATGGTTAGTTGCAAAATTATTTGTGAAAATCAATTATATAAAATGTATTTTGTTGTATTTGTATGTGATTTATCATGATTTACTATAATTCTGTATTCAGTATTCGACCTATTTTGGGGCAAAAAAGTTGATTAACTGCTCTCCTAGGGCTGGCCCAAAGGAATAGATATTTTTACGTGGCTAGGAACCAACTGATTACTTACCTACAGATAGTTGGTTACTTAGCAACGGGACCTACAACTTACTGTGGTATCCGAACCACGTTATATGGAGAAATGAATTTCTAATCACCAGAAATAAATTCCTCCAATTCCACGTTGGCAGAGTGGGAATCGAACTCGCGACTACCGAATCGATAGACGAGTACATAACCCACTCGTCCAACGAGGAACAATTGCGGGGAATAAGGTAAGAACGAGGTACCTTGTAAATTAGTGAAATAACATTAGTCTCTCTTCAGTTATATCATTATTTGCCAGACAGAGGAATTCAAGATCAGCATTACCCAATCCTCTTTCAGCAGAACTATTTATTATGACGAACTAGGGTACCCACACTATCAAGGATAGCAGTGTAAAGGATGGTTGAGATGGCAAGCCTAGACCCTATGGATATTACACACTGTCTCAAATCTAGGACCGATATCTTCAAGCTACGTATTGCAGTCTGTAGGGATTAAATGGTAAGATAGGCTGGTCCCAGACTGGGCGACGGCGAGTTTAATGTGTATTTTGCATTTCCTTGTTTAGGATGGCATGATAGTTAAACGGTGGGTCCTATATCAGAAGACTGTCTGTGTCATACACAACAGAAAATAAATGTATTTCAGTCATTCCTGCATACATATACAAGAAACAGCGGCGAGGGGCAAGTCCTGGATTGGACGACGGCGAGTGTAACGCATTGCCTCTTCTTGTTTAAGGGCCTGGCATAGTTGGACGATCATTACCTGTGGGCCATAAAGACACAAACAAAGAAGAGCACTTTCATGATGATGTCGTGGACTTTGTGTTACACAGAATATAATTCTATGGCTCTAAATTTATTTAGTAGAATGAAATCGTTAAACGGTAAGAGTGAGTCAGATCGCCAGACTCTCATAGAGCTGAAAATCTCAGCAAAGTGAAAGAAGTAAGATAACAAAGTAAAAGAGTGCGAGCTGCAGGACTAAAGGTGCGTTTACACCGGTGCGCCTTGTGCCTAGTTGCCGTGGGGCTACGCATGTCTCTCCGCATGCAATGCGCACGCTCACGCATGTCATAGCCGCAGGCCTCTGTGCGCATGCCTGTTTCTGTTCACACCGAGAGTGAAGCAGTCGTCAACATGTCTGCTCTTGACAGGTGTATATCAAATGGTGGTTGGTGTGCGACTGGCGACTGTTGCACAAAGACACTTGCGCCTACGTGCGTGTGTACACATTGGTCTGTGCGCACAGATTTGAGGCATGCCTCTGCTTGCCTATCCATGAAATAGGCTCATGCCTCCTGTGCACGAAAAGTTGCACCGGTGTAAACGCGCCTATGGACACTGCAAAGAATGCTGGCCTCCATCTGCAGTATGTCTCATAAGGCTATGGTAGGCGTGACACTACATGCGGGATCAGTATGCAATGTAAGTTATAGTTATCTTGAATGCCATAATGATGGTTTCTTTATTAAAAAAAAAAAAAAAACTAAAGTGCACGCATAAGTGTGTTTGTTTTTGTGTGGATCCAGGGATGAACATGGAGGCGACTATTGGTATTGTTTTTTCTCTGGCATCACCTCTTGATAGAAAAAAAGTGCGTGTTTGTTGCATCCATGTTTGACCGCCATTTATTGCAGTAAATATGCTCTCCCTCTCTATCTCTCTCAATCTTATTTGCTGTGGTCGATATTCACTACATTTATTGTTTTGACACCAGTTGGTATAGCTCAATCAAACAATCATTCAATCTTTTATAAAAATATAATGATTAATTCTCTCTCTCTCTCTCTCTCTCTCTCTCTCTCTCTCTCTCTCCTGAAAAGACATTGCTTTAAGAAAGCATGCAAGCGCAGGTGCCTTCCCGGACCTTAACTATTTTTTTTTTTTTTTTTTAAGAATTATGCCAGGAACGTCGGGCAGTCTTTATCGTGTGTAGTCTGTTAACAGGGTGGGCGTGTGAGGGAAGGGGGGAGGGATATTGGAGTGAAGGGGTAGATTGCTGGAGTTGGGGGGGTTAGGGAGAATATATTGTTCTAGGGGAGATAGGATGGGCCTCCAAGGGGTGGGCGGGATGCTGGTGGTGGTAGGGAATTAAGGGGGAGGAGGAGCGGTGGGGAGGGGCGGTGTTTGTGAAGGGAATAGTGAAGATCGCACTGATGGAAAGACGGTGATGGAGGGAGAGGGAGGAATATTGGCGGAGGGAATTAGGAGGAGGTATCGTGGAGTGGGTATTGGATAAGGAAAGAGGGGCAATTGGTGATATAGGCAGAGGAAGGAGGGCATATTGGCAGAGTCAAGGAAAATGAGAGTGATATTCGGAGAAGCGTTGATATGGACTGAAGGTTTGAAATCTGAACAAAAGATGAACTCTTTATATTGGTAATCTCTAAACACCTGTTCGTGAGTTCTTCATTTAAAAATGAGCTGGCCTCGGTAATCATATGAGATCAATGTAGAGGTGAGGTAACTGTACATTTGCTACTTCGTATTGGAAACTGATCAGTTAGTTATATTAGGCTTTGATAAACACCTCCTAGTTTTCAGATCTGTGCTGACGCCAAGAGGCTTAAAGAGACAGCCGGTTAATTAAAACAATTAGATAAATGAAAAGTATGTATACTGAATCTTAACGCGGGAATGAAAGTACATTTCGCTACGTCCTTCTTCCTAATTTGTTTTGTTGTATTTATTTATTATTCTCTTGCATTCATTTTTCTACAGACAATTCTTTTAAGATCTAATGACCTTCAAGTGTCTGCAACTGAAATACGGTAATAATAATAATAATAATAATAATAATAATAATAATAATAATAATAATAATAATAATAACTTGAATCTATATCTGTGTTTTCTATCTAACAGTAACAATCTACGGCTGACAATTTCCACATTCACTGCCGTCGTCCAGCCCAGCCAGAACCTCTCTCCCCATTGGTCTCTTGATAAGTGTGAAGAATGAAGGTACCTTAATCTGGGGTTTATGACAAGGACGTCACGTCCCAGAGTTGGGACTTGCCGCCTCTACCCTCTGTTACATTACCAGCATTTTCAACACTACTGGTGCACTAGAAATAATAAGAATAGACAAGTAAAATATGCGCAGAAGAAAGCAGGTTTTCTCTACAGCGTATACTGCTCATGAAACTTTCAAACACGGTCCAGTGGTGGCCTGTGCCAGACGCACGATCACGGCTAAATCTAACTTTATATGAAATAAAAACTACCGAAGGTAGAGGGTTGCAATTTGGTATGTTTGATGACTGGAGAGCGGATGATCAACATTTCAATTTGCGGCCCTCTAGCTTCGGTAATTTTGAAGATCTGAGGGCGGACAGAAAAGGTGTGGACGGAGAGACAAGCCATCTCAATAGTTTTCTTTTACAGAAAAGTAAAACGCATGTTTCGAACACTACTGATAACAGTAATAACGAGACGCGGTCCAATCTGATTTTATCTTGTCCCTTCGCTTTGGTTTCTTTTCTTTTATTTACTGCGTCGCCTTCTCCATATTCCTTATTTATTCTGTATCCAAGTGCCCTCACTTATTCAGAAAGGCTTCACCAGTATCATTTTTGTTCGTATTACTTTTCATCTACTTTCACCTTCCCATTTTGGCTTGAAATATTTCAGCTCTCTCTCTCTCTCTCTCTCTCTCTCTCTCTCTCTCTCTCTCTCTCTCTCTCTCTATCTATATATATATATATATATATATATATATATATATATATATATATATATATATATATATATATATATATATATATATATAGTATATATATATATATATCGACAGATTTTATAGCAGATTTCTGGAAAGCAGAGCACACTGTTTCTCTCTCTCTTGAGATGCCAATGTTACTAACTTATTGGCAGGAATTGTTGCACAAAAGAAAGAGAGAAAACTCTGGTCACTTTGGCAAGCCAAAGCAAATATGAGGAATGTCACGTGACAGCTTTATCTTGGTGACATCTCCGAAAACGAGTTTACAGGTTTGTGATCCGTCTCTTGTACTTCTTTCCTTCTTCTCAGCGTTTCCCTTTTCATCGCTCCTCGTCTTCTCTTTCTGAACGTTTTTCAGTTATCCATATTCGTAGGTCAACTCTTCTGGCGTGTCTGAATAAATTTTACTTGTCTGTAATTTCTTTCTGGTCTTTGCTTATGCATTTCTTATGTATATAAAATCATATATAAGTTTTCTGTTTTCGTGCTCCACCTTCTTATTTTTTTCTTATTAAGATATTGGCTAATATAACTGTTTACGTACGCTTAGATTGATATGTTCAGTTGTCCTTACTTTTGTTCAAGAACTCATTCCCTTGGTTTCTTATTTGACGTATTTCGATAGAGGTTTGCTTTGCAAGTTACGGACCTTTAGCTTATATTGATAGTAATATTGATAATATTTATTTCTTTTTTAATGAAACAGTGTATAACCATAAAGTTATTTTTGGTATTACCGCTTTAATGGTTGCCACCGTCCAGCTCAAGGGTCTCTCTCTCTCTCTCTCTCTCTCTCTCTCTCTCTCTCTCTCTCTCTCTCTCTCTATATATATACTATATTATATATATATATTAATATATATATATATATATATACATACATACAACACGTGTTTGTGTGTGATCAGAAATGCACGCTATTTGTGACATACTTTGAGTGTGCCTTGTAGTTCCCCGTGCAGTGGAAGAACCACTGGTCAAGAAGGAAGAATATATAATATATATATATATATAATATATATTATATATATATATATATATATATATATATATATATATATATATATATATATATATATATATATATATATATATATATATACACATACATATGTGCATATGTTTTATATATATATATATATATATATATATATATATATATATATATATATATGTGTGTGTGTGTATATAATGTATTATGATTTCTCTCTCTCTCTCTCTCTCTCTGTCTCTCTCTCTCTGCTAGTCATTTTCTTCCTCTCACTTTCATTTAAAAAATAAGAAGAATTGCCGTACACCTCTATTTCATTGCGCTCTCTCTCTCTCTCTCTCTCTCTCGCTTCTCTCATCTCGTTGCTCTCTCTCTCTCTCCCACACTGCACACAAAAAGAATGAGTAGGTTTACGTCAACATTAATAACTTTGGTCTTGATTCTGTAATCCCTCCCACCAAAACACACACAAACACATCTATCTATCTATCTATCTATCTATCTAAGTATCTATCGATCTATCTATCTATCTATCTATCTATCTATCTATCATCTATCTATATATATATATATATAAAAATATATATAATATATATATATATTATATATATATATTTATGGCGATTCTATGTGAGCGTGTGTACATACACAATTCCATTTTGTAATTGTGTGTGTACCGTTATCGTATCTTGCTTGCAGCAACACATCTTGAGGTATGTACACATACCTTGGGTATCTCTCCATATCTTGTGTATGCTCTTAAACCCTGGATAAGTCTCCGTACTGTGGTTAAGCCGTCAGGATATAAATACCCCGGATGCGTTTTTATATCCTGAGGACCTCTGTCTCTTACTGTCATAACAACAAAATGTTATTTTTTTAAAAACAAGATTCTCATTGTGCAATTTTCTTATAGCTTCAGTTTTGTTTATTAATTAATGCTGCCTACACCTCCATACGCATTAAGTTTCCCTACCGCTGACTATGTCGTCTTTTTTTACTTATGAATCGATGCCCCTGGATACCTCTTCTTACCTTGGACTATTCCATATCCTGGAATATATTTCCTTACCCCGAGTACCTCTTTAAACACTGATTATGCGTCCTCACTCTGGCTTACCTTTCATAAGACTTCATAGATTGACTGCGTTTCCTGACCCTAGATTATATATGTTTCCTTATAGACCCATGCGTATGATGTCTTACCAAAATATCATGTCTTCTTATCCTGGGTACGACTTCATACCCTGATTACGCTTCCGTACTATGGATGGTTCCTTACACTGGATAAGACGCCATACCGGGGGATATATATCTGCACTGCATGAGAAATGTCACTGTGGCACGTCTCCATGCCCTGGTTACATATTCATACCTTGGCTGTTTCCTTACCCTGGGATATGCCTCCTACCTTGGGTACGACGTCACATACATAAAATCTTTATACTGTGTATGATATCGTAATGTGTACTTCATGCCGTGATTATGTCTCATTACCCTGGATACGACTTCATTCCTGGGAAATGTCTTTGCCTGGTAGTCAGAATGCGTCTCTGTTTAACGGTTCGCGTCAGTACCCTAAGATAAATCCCCAATCCCTGTACACCTGTTAATATCTTGAATACACCTTTATACCTTGGGATATACAGCCATACCTAATAGATTATTTTGCTTAGATAAATGGGTAGGACGCTATCTCTGCCCCTAATAAGCATCCCCCTGGGCATCTGATACTTCTGGAAGTAGATAGGCCAAGAATATGGTGGGGAGTTATGTTCACTGTATGTCAGCTATATGATACGTTAAGCAGAAGGCGCGTCAGAGGGAATATGTACAAGTGTCTATTACGACAGCCTATTCCCTGTTAGGCTCACTGGGCTCTTGTTCAAGTATGAAGGATATGTAAGTAATGTAGGTTGGAGGGAAGTGGGAGAGAGAGAAAAAAAAGGCCATTAAAACTATGGATATATATATATATATATATATATATATATATATATATATATATACACGTATATATAGATACACACACACACACACACACACACACACACACACACACACACACACACACACATATATATATATATATATATATATATATATATATATATATATATTTTATATAATACATAAATATACGATATATACACGAAAAAGGGAAAGGATGATAACCTTTTATAGCGTTTACAAGACCACACGCTAATTACACATTTTAGGAAGGACGGA
>NC_061104.1:32081367-32103867 GCF_015104395.2 Macrobrachium nipponense
GAGAATCAATCAGTTGATCCATTTTTCATACCATTCACTACAAAAATATGGAATTCTGAGCTTTGTGAAAGTCAAGACCGCGAGAATCAATCAGTTGATCCATTTTTCATACCATTCACTACAAAAATATGGAATTCTAAGCTTCCGTTTGCATTTTTTGAATCTAATAACCTTCTCTTTTCAAGACGAATGTGTCATATAACTAGTGGAGCCATGCTCGTTTGAGAAACCTTCGCCTGCCGCGTTGCCTAAACCACGAAAATCAACATAAGAAATAGTGATGTGGGTGTCAATCCAGCATGTCAGCAATATTCTGAAAACCGAGAGGATTTTAATAGTATCATAATGCACAAATCGAGCAGAGGCTATCTAAGGCTTTCTCTGTTATCAAACGGCCAATAAGAATCAAATGATTTAAAAAGAGTTTCAAAACGCAATGAAATGCGACACTTTTCTCATTGAAACTCCCCCGCCCCCCTAAAGTAAACAATACTTTGGTTCTTGAAGAGTCTGCAAAAGACCTGTCGCTCGGGTTTCCCAAGAACTGTTGCTTATAAGACTGGTCTTTCGGGTGCGGGTGCAAAAGGCTATAAAATCTGGTGCACTATTGCACAAAGATTGCTTTAATTAAAAGTTAAGACACTGCAAGACATATACGCTATAGCTAATTACGTAGAAGGTGAACACAGTATAATTTTACACCTGTCCTGAAGGATGACCACTATCACGCCTGTTCAACGCTACTTGTAGTAAGATGGGGATAGTGATAAATCATTATTATTATTATTGTTATTATTATTATTAAGCTTCCCAAAGTTTGCTGCTGTATGACTTAGATTTCAAGACATTTGCATCACATTAAACCCGTATAATGGCAAATTTATTAAGCCGTAGACCTTTAACGAAGTAATGCCGTCAATGTCTTCACTTGGTGCACTACAGACATTACTGAAAGGCATTGTAGCGTCCCTTGGCCCTTAGCTGCATTGACGTTTTAACAGATGACTTTTCTTCCATTTCCTCTTCCTTTCTTCAGTCTTGTTGTTCAACCCCTCTAACTAATACTCGTTAGTGCAACCACCTTTAGGTCCTTATACTCCATCTCCTTTACTTTCTGGATCTCTCTATCTTACCGCTCAAATCGTGCTGAATGGCTGAAAGGGTACCTTGGCTTAGCTTGGCAGCCTGTAATTTCTTAAATCAAATCGATGCATTTATCACTGACCTTATTGTGAAGCTATAACTGTCGAATAGTCGAGACGGGAGGCTCGACTATTGACGTTACCGTCAGTAAGGTGTGCAACAGTGACACACAAGGAAAAAATACAGGGATTTTTTTTTTTATAACTCTTACCTTACCTTATATTAGGCTGGCCCTAATATAAGGTAAAATCTGTGAAAACGACAGCCAGACATAGTTAGACATAGTTAAAGAGGCCGGGCAGCAAAGAGGAAAGAATCTAAATGCAGATGGGACTAAAGGGATGCTGCAAATAAAACATTTAGTGTTTGGCAGTTGATTTCGGTAGTTGATTCATCCCTATTTCTCTGACCGGATTTTTGTTGATATTTATTCTCCAGATTAAAAGGCTCACTTCTCGAATATTAGGGCATATATATATAATATATATATATATATATATATATATATATATATATATATATATATATATGTGTGTGTGTGTGTGTGTGTGTGTGTGTGTGTGTGTGTGTGTGTGTCATAATGTTCCAGAAGAGTAAAGCTTCCAGTCTTGGCAATAATGTCGACATACAAAGTATTCGTGTTTGTTACTTTTTATCTGAATGGTGTGTGATGTATTCACATTCTGTGTTCTAGTAAACGTTTTTTTCAAGCTTGTCCAAAAGAGAGAGAGAGAGAGAGAGAGAGAGAGAGAGAGAGAGAGAGAGAGAGAGAGAGAGGCGCCACATACAGAAAACCGCCTAAAATAGGTCAGAAAAAAGAAGGCCCACCTCCTCAGTCGGGTAAACAGGCGAGTGACAAGGCTCAGGGGTCAAAAGGTCGTCCAATAAAACTTTCATTCTTCTTCCCAAATAAGGTCTCGTCTGGCACCTGGGCACAGGGTACGCTCAGTCCCTTTCGCTGCTGCTCCTTCGTTTCCCTCCCCTCCTCCTCCTCCTCCTCCTCCTCTTATCTGGCATACGCGTCTGCCATTGTTCATTTCCTCCGTTGTTATTTGCTTTTCTATGTTCTTCCTTCTCTTCAAATTCATTTTTCTTATGTCTGTGGACGCTCATAACTTTGGTTCTTCTTATTTCATTTTACTGTTCCATAACTATAGCTCCATTTTCTGCTTATACTGTTATTTCTCACATTATTCTCTGCTGTCCTTACTATTATTCCTCTTTCCTTCCTACTTTTAGGTGTTTGTTTATGTTCTTAAATTCGTTTGCACCTTATTTTATTCACGATAATAATTCCATAGTGGGACCGACCGCATTATTTCGCTTTTATATATACATTATTCTGTCTGTTTCTTTCTTGGTGTTCGTTTATGGTCATGGTTTTGATTCTTATTTTTTTTATTCTTGATTATAATTTGAATAATAATTCTTATTAGGATTCTTTTCACTATTTGTCTCTTTGCTTTGTCCTCAAGATGTTCGTATGTGTGCTTTTGCCTTGATAGTTATTTTCCTGTCAATTGTTTTCAAATTTCTTATTTCAGCTTCATTGTGGAAGTATTCATATTATTACCTATGTTCATAATTATGACTCCTTTGTGGGCTTTAATTATTACTTGTCTCTTATTGTTTTCCTTGCTTAGACCGAGGAATTGCAAACAACTGGAATGAACACCTTCGAAATAGGAAGTCTTAGGACCACGACGAGGGAACGCAACTCGCAAGTGCCTACCACCTGAATCTCTTGGCCTAGTCAGTGTGATTCATATTCACTGCTATAAATGTAATTACTTTGCGGATTCGTTTTGCTCTTTTTTCTGCTCAATTATCTTCTGTCATCACTGTGACTTATCGTCTCTCCTTCTATCATTATTTGTTTTACTGCCGTTGTTTTATGACACCGTCTTTCAAAATCTGAGCTCAGTTTGACACTTCCATTGTCGAAGCATCTCGTCTTCTCTGTGCAGATATTGCTGGATCATAGACTCTGATGAGGAAACCAGATGTCTCTGACCAGTTGGGCAAATGCGTTCATTTTCCAACTTATAATCAGACTGTGCACATTTCAGTTTCATTGGGGACTTGAAGGTTTCTTAAATTCGTTTGTAACGATCAAGCGCGTGATATCTGAAATCTTCATAGCGATGTATTTACAACAGGCCCTTTTATCACTGACAAGATCATCAAAATTCATGAATAATTCTAATCCAACGGATTTTTACGTAAATAACATCTGACGTTAGGTTCACTGTAATCTAATTCACAATCACTCACTCCGAAACGTGCATCAACAAAATTATATTTATTTTACTCGTCGGGTTTCTTTTCAAGTCGCATAAATGCAAATCACGATGTACTGTAGGTACGCACCCCCACACACACATACACACACACACACCACACACACACACACACACACACACACATATATATATTATATATATATATATATATATATAGATATATAATACTATATATATATATATATATATAGATATGATATATATATACTACTGAATGTGACTTGAAAAACAAAAACACCGAAGAGTAAAAATATGATTTTGTTGATGCAGTTTTCGGAGTGATTATGAATTAGATTAGAGTGAACCTAACGTCAGATGTTATTTACGTAAAAATCCGTTGGATATATGTGTGTACGAGAGCGTCTATTTCTGCGTACTCATACAGAACATATCACCTAAATTGAATAACTATCCATAAACTAATGTTTGGAATAGTATTCGGGAAAAATATGCTATGTAAAGTATGAGCACAGTATGTACGCAAATGAGGGAGCAGTGACTATGGTAAAACAAAATAGAGAATTCAAATCACAAATACCTCAAAAATAGACCAAGTTGAACGTCACCATCAAACTCGCAGAGACACACAAACTAGTGGAATAAAGAACAAAAATTGCACTTGTTAGCGGACATTTGACATCTCTCTTCATCAACTTAGTTTCACACAAGAACGAGTTCCCCCCTCTTTACATAACATTATGCACAAAGATTTATAAAAACTACCCACTCCTCTTCTCTCTCCCTCTCTCTCTCATCTCTCTCTCTCTCTCTCTCTCTCTCTCTCTCTCTCTCTCTCTCTCTCTCTCTCCAACGCACAGACAGGCGCAAAAACCTATCAAACGAGGGTTCACATGATGAGGCAGACATAAAAAACGAGATCTCGTATGCAAATATTAGTAATGATCTGATGGCATTAGAACGATGGGCAGCGGATGCCCACCAACCACTCTATCACTTCATCTTGATTCCTAAGAAAATCGGAAAATACAGAGAAATAAATGATCCAGTCAACACTTTTATCATATCCTGTTTAATTTACACACAAAACTAAGTGAAGGAGTTTTCATACTTATATATACACATACATACACACACACACACACACACACACGCACATATATCTATATATATATATATATATATATATATATATATATATTATATATATGTGTGTTTATATATAAATATATTATATATATATATATATATATATATAATAATATATATATATATATATATTTATATATATTTTACATACGCGTACATATGCACGCACACATATGTTTATATATTAATATACGTATACATAAACCACATATATATATGTAAATATGTATTTGTGCGTTTGTGTGTGTGTGTAAATAAAAGAATGAAAAACTCCTTCACTTAGTTTGTGTGTAAATTAAACAGGATATGATAAAAGTGTTGCCCTGATAATTTCAGTAATTGATTTTATACATTTACATTTATATAAGTACATGATAGATATATAGGTAGATATATATATAGTATATATGATATAATATATATATATAATCATATATATATATATATATATCATTATATATATATATATATGTTGTTGTGAAATATATATATATATATATATATATATATATATATATATATATATATATGGTATAATATATATATATATATGTGTGGTGTGTGTGTATATATATTTTTTATAATATTTAATATCTAATCTCTATATAATTATCAATACTATTATCTATTATAGATTAATATAATTAATATATTAATACCTATGTGTTGTAAGGTGGTGTGTATTCTATATTATACATCGATATATATATATCTATATATATAATACTATTATCATACAATACATATATATCCTACAATATATATATTATATATCAAAATTATACTATTATATATATATTCTATCTATATATTTTAGTATATATTATATATATAATTTATCTTTATTTTTTGAATTTACATCACATCAGGGTGATTTATATGCAAGCATTAAGCTACCAAAAAATTCGCTATATAGATATTCCTGTAACATGGTACCGTTATGCTGATGAAATGTTAGCCATCATCCGCAAAGATTTGGATATAAATAACATATTGACTCAACTAAATGATCAAGTCCCAACTATTAAATTTACTCTGAGTTAGAGAAAGATGAATGTTTACCTTTTTTCGATGTTTATATAATACTGGAATCTTTTTTACTGTAAACGTAATATTAATAGGAAAAAGTAAAATATTTTGACATATGTACACTAGTATTCAGGGTATCATATAAATATCAAAATTTCAGTTTTTTCATCAATGTTTCTTCGACCTTTGAGAATAGTCAGTCCTGAGTTTTTAGATCAAGAATTCAAAAACATCAGAAAAATAGGAAGAGATCTATGCTATCCAACTCACGTCATGATATTATTTACAACAAATGTACAAAGACCTATGAAAAATCGGAAAGAAAACACAAGTGTCCTCAAACATCCTTTATTTTGCCACATTTTATTTGATTTGAAGCTCTAAAACATTTTTTAAAATTGTTGAATGCACCTCCTTCACATATTATGATAATAAAGAAATGCTTACAAAAAATAGCTCCCGGAAAGACAGAAATATTGAAAACAAAATTCTTTGTATGGATCGTAATTTATTTTACTTATGTCCAGTAAAGAATTAAAACCCAGATTAAAACAACACAAATATTCAGTAAGAACAGGTCAGACTAATAATGCTCTATTTCTGCATCTCAAAGGAAATTCCCTCAGAATAAGAGGGAAGCAAATGAAACTATTTCCAAGAACTTGCTGGAATCCGTTATGATGCAGTTGACCTCGGAGAACAACGTTAAATGAAGCTAAGGATTATTTTCTTTTAACCTTGTAATAAAACATATATTCCAGAAGGATTACCGATAGGTAGATTTCGATGTTAGTCTGTTGACAGTTTTGTGATCTCGCAAGCTTTTTGCATCCCCTTACGACTTACACCCACGATATAATATACGCCCTTGTCTCTGTATATCTTTAGTTACTGTGACTATGTCTTGGTGAAAAGACAAAAGTACTTAGCATCTCATTGTTTCACTTTTCCTTCGTGGCTTTAACTTTGTTCGTAATGTCAAGATATATATATTATATATATATATTATATACCTATTATATATATATATAATATATATATATATATATAATATATATATATGATCATATATAGATAATAATATATATATATATATTATGATATATATATATTGTGTGTATTAGGTGGGTGTGTGTGTGTGGGCACATGCTCCAATTTTTCGTCAGGTGATAAATTGAGCTGCAGGAAGTAAAACTGTGTCAGTACACATACAATTTCATCACGTTCCCGTTGTCTATCAAATATAAAGAATCAAATCTATTTCTTAGTTACGTGCCGTGGCAATCTTTCTCTCTCTCTCTCGCTCTCTCATAAACGTGAAACTGTCGCAACTGGAACAGTTTGTAATTTACTGCCTTTACTATCGCCTCTCTCTCTCTCTTTCTCTCTGTCTCTCTCTCAATAAATAAATAGATAACAGAAAATAAATGATGAAAACGAAATTCGTAAAAGGAAACAATTTGCGGCAACTCCCGTCGACCTTTCTACGAAATACATAACAACTTAACTCCGAGTCCGGACTCCTTTCTCATCTAGGATGATGATCTGGAGATTTTCTTATTTCTGGTTTCCATCGATTGGGGCCCGCTCCCAACCCCCCACCCCCCAGGACTAGTCCCCCTCATCAAGGTCTAATCCTGAGTCTTAATCGAGGCTTTATCTAAGTAATCGGGTGGATATTTTCCGGACCATCGCAACGAGGTTTGTCAGTCAGTCATTCAAGAGGAAGTCGCAGACTTTGTAAATCTCTCGAGTCGCCGCTGTTTCAGTGGTGGTGATTGCAGAAAAAGTGGTAGGGAATTTTGTAGTTGTTGCTGTATCAGTATGGGTGGCAGCTGTAGTACTGCTGGTTTTTGTTGCTGTATTAATAGTAGTAGTAGTAGTATTAGTATTTGCAGTGGTTGTTGGTTTTGTGCCAGCAGTAATATTATTGTGGCTGTTGGTGTATGAGTAGTTATAGTAGTTGTTACTGTGCCAGTAGTAGTCGTAGAAGGAAGTAGTTGTTATTGTATCTGTGGTTATGGTGGTGGGTTTTCCTTTGTTGTTGCGCTACAATAAGTATTTTTGTTGCATCGGTAGTTTTGCCAGCATAGGATTCTGTAATAGTATTACGTAGTATTATTATTACGAGCTTGATGGTGCACGCTGCGCACGCTGAAACTTGGCGCTCCTGTCTCCACTTCCTTCCCGCGCAGGGCAGGGCGGACAAATAGATTTGCAGGAGGTTGGTAGTTTTCCCTATCCCTCCCGTTCCTACGTACTCCACCCCCGGGTTTGGAGGGGGTTGGTGACTGTCATCCAGGGGAAGGTAAACAAGATCCACTTGGATATTATTATTTATTATTATATTATTCAGAAGGTGAACTCTATTTATATGGAACAAGCTCACAAGGGCCATTGACTTGAAATTCAAGCTTCTAAAGAATGCGGTGTTCATAGGAAGAAGCAAGAGGTAAAGGGTAATAAAGATAGACGAGATCTTACTTATTTAAAAAGAAAAAATAAATTAATAAATGATAGATTTATACAAAAATGTATTAACATGCAAAGCGAATAGAATAACGATAGTATTGCATGTATTTTCGCTTGAACTTAAGAAGTTCCCATTGCGATACATCCTCTGGGAGACTGTTCCACAGTCCAGTATATGCTGTCTTTCATACGATTCCCAACTTTTATGCGGCATTTGCTTATGCTTTCATTAGATGTTTCTCAAAAGTAAGATGTGAGTCAAAAGTTACAACTAGAATAGTGAAAGCTTGGAGGGGAGGATGGAGCGGAAAATCTGTATGAGATCTAATAATCAATAGTATTTTCGTTTCACTAATCCGCTCCATGTCCCGATTGAGACTAAGTGCAGCTTCACAAAGATCCCTTCAAAGGCAACTCATTGCTGCCTACCTGTAAGGAAATCTTGAAGTAAACCTAAAACATATCCACTCACTCATTCCAAGATTCTGAAGTTTATATATGTTGTGTTGTGATTTACTACGTCGAAAGCAGCACCAAAATCTATTTGAATTTTACTCCCGCGAATGGCATATCAAATCTAAAAGAGCATTGCAGGGACCTAATTGCTTCTGATATGCATATTGACTATCAACAAACGATCCTTTAGATTCCTCATACTTATATAGTGGCTTAACAATAAGTTTTTCTTCAACTGTGGAGAGCACAGGGAAAATAGAAATTGGTCTGTTGTTACTGCCGTCTGCAGTTATGCCATTCTTTGCGCTCATCTGCAAAGATACCATGTCGACATAAGAGTCCATAAAATCTACTAATTTTGGGAGACACACTTGACACCTTTTCAAAAAACTGAGAGAAGAAACCACCAGGATCTTCTCCATCCCAGCGATCAAGATTATCAAGAATTTTCCTGATATCCCGAGAGTGAAATGTAAATTTTTAAAGAATAGGTTCAGGGTGACAAGTATCAGCCTTTTCCTTAGGGTCAGTAGTTTTTTTCATTATCATTATTGTTGATGATTCAACAGTGATTATAGTTCTTGTTCCTTTTGATGTCAGTATTGATAGTAGCAGTAGTAGTATTTGTTGTTGTTGTATTGATACTAGTAGAGGTAGTAGCAGGGGAGTTAGAACTCAATCCTTGGAAAAGGCTGAGATGTGCCAAAGAAAGAGGGAACTTCAGTAGCTCCTCAGAAGACTCTTCTCCCAAATGTTCAGTTGTGGATTTTGGCAGATTTGATGCTGGAAAATAAATTTGGTGATTTTCTGCATCTCAGTGGGTTTGCACATGAAAATAAAAACCACCTAAAGGACTTTTTAGTCTTTGCAGATTAATGTTTTTAAAAAAAAGAAAGTCAATCATATATTGATTGACTTTCGACTCCGGGCAGATCAAGACTAGAGAAAAAATAATATGTCCACCTTTGAATCTGTTAAATTTTTGTCGCTGGTGACACTGGAAAATATTAACTTAGTTTTCCTGATATCAGTTTATGTTTGCTTAGAACCATAATTGTCACATATTTACCGATACTTTTGTCATTTTCTGTAATTTTCTACAAGTTTAGCTTAATTCATTTACTTAGCCATATATAAACTGAAGGGGATTCAGGCATAGTCTTTATTTACCTGATTTTTAGATGCAGCCAAATACTGTATAATAAATACTACTTCTGCTAATCCCCCTACAAAAGCACTGAAAATACAACTCATAGTTCTCGCGCAACCCTTGACGCCTTTTTAGTTGTTTATAAAAGAAAGCTATTGTGCCGAGTTTGTCTTGCAGTTCGCCCTTGGATCTTAAAAATTACTGAGGCTAGAGGGCTGCAAATTGGTATGTTGATCATTCACCCTACAATCCTCAAGCATACCAGACTGCAGCCCTCTAGCCTCAGTAGTTTTTATTTTGTTTAAGTTTAAAGTTAGCTATGATCGTACTTCTGGCAGTGCTATAGATATCAGCAACATAGGGCACCACCGAACAGGAAACTCGTTTTCTATCAACACTCCTTACCTCACCAATACAAGCCATGGTATTTATTGTCTTCACAACAGCACATCTTTTCGCTTGGGCAACGTTAGGAGGTCTTTTTGAGGGCCTGGTCTGTAGAATTTCCTTCCGTTATAATAATTTCGTCATCGCTTTTACTTTTTCATTCCGTTTCCTGAATACAGTGCGTAGGCACGAGTTAGGTACCACATGGCCGTGTTCCTTTATCATGTAACCATTCATCACGACTTCTGAACATTTTTGATTTGTCGTGTAATTATTTTTACTCCCACACGAATGTAGAAATATTATAGTGTGTTACTTTCCGTGCTGTTTGTAATGGTGGATATCTAAGTAGCATTTCATATTTTATTTTAGTTTGTATTGAAGTCGCTTAAAAATAGTTTTTTTATATATTTCAAGAAATAGTACTGTTATTTCAGAAAAATAAATAACATTTTGCATCAAGCAGGAAAGCTGATTAACTTTTTAAGCAGACCTTCACGGAATTCAATACCCACATATGAATTGAACAGAAAACAGTAAAGAGGAACAATGATATGAAAGGTAGTAAAAAAAGAAAAAAGAAGAAAAACACACACACACGTGGAGTAATTTCAAGTTGGATAACTGATAGATCGGACCAGGGCGCTTCGGTGTCAGTACTAGTGTGTCCAGAAGATTAATGGAATTTTTAATAAATCTGTTTTTATTCTGTATCTTCCATTAATTTTTCCGACATAGTCTTTCGTAATTCTAATTACGTGGTGGGAGAAAAATGCCGATGTCCAAACACTGTTCTACGCAATATACAATTGTTGGCTTACATAACACACCTGCGACAGAACTATCATTAGTAGGTCACACGCAGGTGTCCATACCGGAGGGTGAATGGTAAGGAATAAGCTTCCTTATCACCGATAAGCATAAAGGTTAAATTACGGTAACCATTTGAAGAACGAAAATATTTCCCCGATTTTCCTGGGAAAGGACTTAATTATGATGATAAGGATATCAGTGTAGGAATGTGCCATTAATGTAAAAAATTACTGTAATATTATTATTATTATTATTATTATTATTATTATTATTATTATTATTATTATTATTATTGGAGAAACAAATCCACAGTTATGTAAACGTATATATATTTAAATTTGAAACTGTAAGGATAGCTTTCGGGAATCTGTTCGGTTCCCCTATTCAATCTGTCACGTTGAATTAGCATCCAACCAAGTAAACATAAAAGGAGTCACAATAAGCGACTTAAACGTATATGAACTATGGAACAGGTCGTCAAGCTTAGATCGGGCAATGCCGTCGTTTTCTGATGAAAATTGGTCGTTGCCCCATGCGGTCGTTTTGATGTCTTCAACAGCATAAGAGGCGCCGGCAGCATCGGTTACTGGCAGTAACCCAGTTACCTGAACGGGTGAAAGAGAGTCAATCGCAGCATCAGATGTGGCTATAATGATAATATCCTTTATTTCAGCTCAGGGCCATATATTACATGGAATATACAAAATACAGACAGTAACGAACACCATCCAGATACATGAGACAAACGGCACGATCCACACAATAGCTGAGGTAGTATAAAAGATAGTAATCATAATACTGGTAATAACAGTGATAATATTGGAGAGAAAAAAAAAAGCATTGAGAGTTATAATAGTTAGTGCACAGATTATATAACATAAATTTCAGCTAGAGACCTTAAGTGGTTACAGTAGTCAGGTCCAGAGGGCTATATACGAAACTTGAACGTAGAAAAACTTTAACTTGATAATATTCACAGTAATAAATATAGTGATAATGATAGATTCTGCAGATGACACCTTGCCAATACAGATATCAAGTCCTTTAGGGAACAATGGCCTCATTTCCCCATCTTTCCCACAATTTAGAACTTCTTGCTTCACTCCTTTGGATGCTTTGTATGAGCGAATTGCTGCTGTTTCTCACTTGGGTTATCAGGCTGGACACTTCGCCTTACAATGATTTTTAAGTTGTCCGGGCGATTTTCTATGAACATCTGTGGTCTTTATTCTTAAAACCTGTAATATATTTCTTTGAAAAAGATTACTGGTGAATTTATCTTCCTGTGGGAAAGATTTATTGCCTTCCATAGATATACCACTATCTATCGCCCGCACCCTCCACTGGTCTTCTTATGCCAACATCTTTGCTTCCAAAAATTACTTCAGATTCTGCCCAATTTATGCATTGATCGAGCCTCAGACTGTGACTAACTAACACAGTGTTTTCCGCCTGCAAGTGATATGCTCTTTTGTGTTCCCCGATTCTCGTGGGCAACCCTCTACCGCTCTCCCCAAAATATTTGGAGTCACATTCTGAACAGGGAATTTCATAAACACCAGCATATTTATTGTGATCCCGTGTACTATTGTTGTGTATAATTAGTCTTTTAATGATGTTGTTATAATTGTTTATCACTGTGATTTTTGTTGCAGTATTCCGAATTCTGATTAAATGTGGATTAAAAGGGAGGGCACGACATTCGTAAATTTCTTTTTGTCATTTCTTTCTGAGGAATCTATGTAGAATATTTTTCTGGCTTTTTAAAAAAAAGCGTAATCAATACAATGTTGAGGGTAACAAACGTTTTTGAAAATAGTTTCGATGTATTTAAGTTCTCTGTAATGAAGTCGGGGTCGCAGATTCTCAAAGCTCTCAAAATAAAATTGATCAAGATATTCCTTTTAACTTCAATTTTGTGCCAGGAAAAAAAGGAATATATATTTCTGCATTGGTTTCTTTACGATATACTGTAAATTCAAAGGTGAACGTTACTGGCTCATGGTTGTACTTCCATCACAAAATAATCTTTATAACGTATCATCAACAAATTCAAAATTTTTTCATCACTGAAAGGGTGACTTTTATGTAAGAGTTATACTTAGAAGAAAAAAAAATAGTCAAGCAATGTATTCTAGAAAATCGTCCATATTTTTTTTCACCAGTAATGTCTCCTCACTCCTCCCATCTTTCAACTTATCTATTACTATCATCCAATCAGAGTCAGAGAATCCTCGTCCATTTTCTTTTGTTCTTCCTTCTTCCTAATACGTCTTTACATTAGACCAGGATTAGATACCCTATATACTTGACGAAAGTTAGGCATTGTTCGTAAGGCTTTGTATATTTATAACAGAGATAAAATCAATGCAACCTGTTTGAGGTCATTTGTACTTATTTTACTGGAATACTGTTCTCCGATGAGGATGTCTGCTCCTGTCAGAGATTTATCTCTTGTAGATAGAGTGGTTCGTGATGGTAGGTTTCTGTTTCCCAATAGTAGCAGATATGACTTGGGCCAATATGTAGTAAATGTGCCTCGCTGTGTAGGTGCTCATGCTTACTCTCTTAAATAATGGTGCTTATTCTGTGGTAGTTCACGGAATGACTAAGCTCGTTTAATTCCTTCCCTTTTTCGAGTCATTTTCTGAAACAAACGAGACGTTTTAATGAGGGAGGATTTTGCCCACCTGTATCTGATGCAAGGAGGAAAAAGGAGGGATTGGTCCAGCCCTTGTCTGAGGGAGAGAAGGACAAGAAAAGTTGAAGGATTTATTTAATCTTGGGCTGATCAACTATAACAGAAAATATTTTTATTATTATTATTATTATTCATAAGATGATACCTGTACATATAGAACAAAACCAACAGGGGCCATTGACCTGAAATTCAAGCTTCCAAACGATATGGTGTTCATGAGGAAGAAGTGAGAGGAAGTGAAGGGAAATACAGAAAGAAGAGATACCACATATTAAAAAGAAAGAAAATATCAACTAAATAAAAATGTATCAAAATATTGTTAGGGTAGTAATGCATTGCCTTTTCTCTTGAACTTTTGAAGTTCCACTTGTGCGACATCCTCTGGGAGGCTGTGAGGAATTAAATTTTGTAGATCCTTTCATCGTTATTTAATTACTTATTGTCTGTGTACTGCTTTAATTTCTTTTTCCATTCTTCTAAAGTTTCAGCAATATTAATGAAACACTGTTACAAGTATTGATACATATACGTTAAGACTCGGCTTCCCATTTCATTATGTACGCTGAATTGCCTGTTCGACTGTTCAGCGCTGTTTTAGAATATCCGTCTCTGGGTGATTAGGGGCACTACACCTTTCCTCTCAATCATATATTACTTAACTGACTGGAGCAATCAATTTGTTGCTTGAAAGTTACTTAATTGCCACATTTAGTTGTCTGTTAGCGGATGGTGACCATAGAATCAACGTTCCAAAAAATAATTAGATAAAGAACAAGAAATAGAAGTTATGATACATGAGCCACGTCATTAGCACGAGCGGAAGAGCAAATCTAAGGTACAGACGTCATAGCATTCTGTGAACGAAGCTGTTAAACATTACCGTAAAAAACACGCGTCCTGTAGTGTCCCTAAGCACGGCGCCATTGAATAATGATATAGTTACAAAAAGGATAAAAAGTCATCGCGCCAAAGTCCTTTATTCCTCACACCATTGGACTGTGGAATAATCTCCCTGAGGATGTTGTGCATTTGGAACATCAAAAGTGACTGCGAAGACGTAACGCATCGCTACCCTAAAACAACACATCTTGTATTTCAATAACTTACTTGCGTTAATATCTATTCGTTTATTAATGCGTAATTGTTTTTCTCTTTTCCAATAACTGATCTCTTCTTTATTTCCTATTACCTTCTGCTACTTCTTTCAAATTAACACCATATTCTTTGCAAGCTTGAATTTCAAGTCAATGGCCGCCGTGGGGTTGTTCCATATGAATAGGGTTATCTTCTGAATAAAATAATAATAATACACACACACACATACACACACACACACACATACATATATATATATATATATATATATATATATATATATTCTATCTATCTATAGCTATATATATATATATATATATTATAGATATATATATATATATATATATATATATATATATATATATATCTCTCTCTCTCTTCTCTCTCTCTCTCTCTCTCCTCTCTCTCCTCTCTCTCTCTCTCTCTATATAATATATATATATCATATTTATATATATATATATATATATATTATATATATGTATATATAAATAGATATATATCGATATATATATATATATATATATATATTATATAGATAGATATAGATATAGATATAGATATATAATATATATATATATATATATATATATATATATATATATATATATAATATATAGAGAGAGAGAGAGAGAGAGAGAGAGAGAGAGGAGCCTGTTATTCTCGCCTTTTAAGCGTCGATAAACGATGTCAGTCTTTGTTGTTTGTTGTTTCATTATCTCCCTGCATTGTTTACCTGCGTTAAGGTGGGTACGAATCTGTGCCCCCAGCTGTTCCTGGGGTACACTATTCCGTTTCGTTACGTTACTACGTTATGGTAACGAGGAGTAAACAATTGGTTTTTTCTCGTTTTAAGGGACGCTTTATTTGTTTTGTTTCCTTGAAATGTGGCTATATATGAATTTTTATCACATCACCGTGATTCATATACATGCATCAAGCTACAAATGTCCTTTAATACCCAATTGGCTCTACCTCGGAGTTGATATATTTTCATGTAATTGTTAACCGAAAGGGAATTTTTTTAGTTAATAATAATTTCATCCTCTCGTGGGTTCAAACCAGCTCTCAGCGGGCAGCGGAGAAATCAGGACTTTCAGTCATGTTATCGACTCGGCCAACAAGTGAGGTATATAAGTTGATACCAATTCCGACCTTACAAATCGCTGTCGAACTCAGGTATTTATGATTAGAATCGATATCCAACCCCTTCTGAACATGTAACAAAGTCGAAAGTTTGCCCGCATGTAGCCATATTATGAATTTTCATCACATCACCGTGATTCATATACATGCATTAAGTTAACAAATGTCCTTTAAAATCCAATTGCTCTACCTTTGAATTAATATATATGAATCTAGGACTCAGAGCCTGTGCAACGGATTTAATTCATGTGACTTTATCAAAAGGAAGGCCTTATGGAGTCTAGTTTATAAACAAAGTTATGGCTTAGGGCCGAGATTAGATTTCAAGGGAAAAATGTAAAGAAAACTCTAAGGATCAAATTTAAAGGCGGTATATTATCAGAAGAATTACTCTACGTAGTTAAGGGCACCAAGGGCGCTAAGGATGCTCAGGGTCCGACTAATTACTGAAAACACCTGCCTGTAGCACTGGAAAACACGTGGTCGGGTTCCGACACGTGCAGAGGACTTGGATCGCGAATCTAAGGACCCAGACCAAAGGATAAGGAGAGGAAGATCCACGTCTCACAGCAGCCATGAAGGGTAGGATAATCTGAAACACCGTATTGCTCTATAAGTGCGACATAAAAAGGATTGAACACGTGCAGTAATGCCACCAAATATTCACAGTTGCTATAATATAAATCCTACATTCCCAGAATTCCCTCAAAGGGCACAAAATGACTGGAATTACTTCACCGAACGTTATTGTATTTAATGGGAGGGTGTGAATACAGACACCGTATTATGTTATCTCATTTAGTAAAGTTTTTTAGTACAGCTAATATCGGGAGTTCATTCAAGCAATGAGCACTATTGAATCACAGACAAGGGAGCCATAGTGCTTAAATTAGATTAGCTTCATAGAACAAGGGCTCATCTCTGAGGAGATGACAAGGAATTACTATGAACGATCACAGAAGCACAAACAATTAAATTATAAAGAAATAAATACAGAAAGAAACAAAAGTGACTGCCAACTAAACCCATACTTTACAGTCTTGATTTCTGTTTCCGCTCCATATTAGGCGCCGAGAGGGAAGGGAATCCACTTCAATGCTGATTGAGAAGCACGTGAACACAAGATGCAGGGACAACGGGTGAGCCCTGGGAGGTCTGACCCCGGACTGAGAGAGGCTTTCCGTCGTTGACCCCCTTTTATCAGCCTCTTCTTGCCCTCTGGCGGATTAAATTTCGGATTTTGGAGGCCGATGGATCATTTTCTGTAAAGAGCGGGCAGGCTGCAGAAAAAAAACAGAAAAAGGATAAATGTAGATCAGAAACTCGCAGAAGAGAGAAGGGCATGCCATGTCTGTTTTTCTATCGAAATTTACGTTACTGAAAGGCAAAATTCGGTAAATATATAATAATATTTTCATATATGTTAACCGAAGGGAAATTTTTTTAGTTGATAATAATTTCGTTCTCTCGTGAATTCGAAATCATTAATGGGTTTAGGTATGTAGATGATATTTTCTGTATCTGGCCAGTTCACGAGAATCTACAGTAATTCCTGATTAAGCTCAATAATTTGGTCCTTCTATAGAGGAAGAAAGAAATTGCAATTTGAATTTTCTTGATGTAGCAGTCCATAAAATGGTTATAAATTTCACCTTTTCGTTCTTTCGAAAATCAACTAACATCGCCTCTTTTGTTCATTGTTATTCCAGTCACCATCGAAATGTTAAATTCTCTGTTTTCTTTGGGATGTTCTTAGGAGCTCTGCGTGTCTGTAGCCCGCAGTTTATTGACACTGAGATTACAAGTATTTATGATATTGCCTTGAAACTTCAATACCCAAGGACTTTTATAGATGTAGCATGGAAAAGAGCTAGCAAAACATTTTATTTAACTAATGACAAACTTGAATTTAGTAAACGTAACATTCTCAAATTACCGTATGATGGAAGGTTTTTAGAAATTCTTAGAATTTTAAAGCTTTTCAACATAAATGTTGTTTTCAGTGATATTAATGTTAAGAGTTTAGTAATAAAAATTCTCCTCAAGATGTTTCAGGCTGTAAATATGAACTCCTTATAAAAAATATGATAAAATATATTACGGACAAACTGGAAAGTTACTTTCACATCGAATCAAATGGCACCAATATTCAGTGAGAATTGGTCAAAATATCGAAGGCATTATTCACACGTATGAGAGATTTAGATCATCTTATTAACTGGAGTCAGGGAAGATCCTTAATGCCGTGTGCCGACACAGATAAAAGGAATATCATTGAAACTTGTTTCATCAAATAAAAAAATGGAAGTGTTCTAGATATAAGTATTGCTTGTTTAAACTCGATGCCTCCAAAATTAAAAAAGTTGTAGGAAAATATAAGCAACAAAATTAATATATTCAGTTGTATAAATGTTTTTGTATGGCTAGCTTCCGTTTCTCTTATGGCTAAGTCTGTTTTAGTTTGTGACCGTGAGATCTCCGATTATCCTGGATTGATCTCTTGAGTTTTTCCAACCCTTTTTTGGGAACAATTAAACCATCTGGTATTCTTGATCATTTCGGGGGGGGGGGGGGGGGGGGGGGTTTTACCTTGTAGCTTACTTTTTCGTTTACCTTGTAACTTACTTTTTAACTGTATCTCATTTGTGCTTCGACAATGTCTTATTAAAGGACGAAAGCGCTCGGTTACGAATTTCTGCTTATTAATTTCCCTGTGTTTCGCTCATATAGTATATATATATATATATATATATATATATATATATATTTATATATATATATATATATATATATATATATATATATATATATGTATATATATGTATAACTGAATCACGAAAGTTAGGAACGTGATAAATCCATAAATAAAGTATATGCCACGAGGGAAAACATACTCCGTTGTTTATTTTCCCTCGGGGCATATAACTATATATATATATAGATATATATATATATATATATATATATATATATATATATATATATATATATATAAATACAAATATATATTTACACACACACACACACACACACACCACACATATATATATATATATATATATATACATATATATATATATATATATATATATATATATATATATATATATATATAAATACATACATACATGCATATATAGGTTGGCCAAGCGAGACAATAACAAAACAATCACTACATATGCAATCTTACTGCACTTTTAAGGATGATGGCAGCTGCATAAGTACGGTCACTGTTTGCTGAGGCCTGCTACTAAGGTGATAGTAAAGAATATATTGTGAGCATTTCACCCCTTATTGTACAGATACAATGTCAAGGCAGAGGATGGCCCGCTTATAGGGTTCACTCCAGGGTTAGAGAAACAGCAAGTATTGCCTTCTTGCCTTCGTTCGGGGCGTAAAAGTTACTAGACCGTCAAGGTCAAAGTTTTTGTAGTCCTATACGCAGTAATGAAATTACAAAAACGAAATGGGAAAAAAATTTCACTGTACGCACACACACACACACACACACAAATACATACACACGCACACGTAAATATATATGGTTTGGTGAATGGTGATCCACATGTAGCCTTCGCTATTTTAAGATAACACATCTCCAATCTTCTGATTCTTGTCTGATCTTCAAGGCTAAAACTAGAACGGAATAAATCGTTGCTGCTGTTTTGTTCCTATTTTATTTTCTTCAGCTGACACCTGTTTTAGCCATCATCACAGCTACTATAGATCCAGACTGGAACTACATCAATATATATTTGAGCACAGGGAAACTCGGATATTAAAAACCCAAACAATGGGAAAAGCAACAAGAAAGAAACTTCTCAAATTAGGATTCTCTTTGAAGCTTCACATCTCATACTTCTCAACTTCAGTAATTCGTGATGGTTGTCCTGTAGACGCTTGGAGAGTCAGTGCAGGCTGCAACATTGTGGTGAAAACCACTTCTGCAACCGTGAATTGAGAGAGAAGGAGGGAGAGAAAGAGACAGAGGAAGGAGGGAGAGAAAGGAAGAAAGAAGGAGAGAGAGAGAGAGAGAGAGAGAGAGAGAGAGAGAGGAAATAGAAGGAAGGGGTGGGACCTCCCTTCTTACCCTGAGCCCCTGCTCCTCTTCCTACCTCACACAGAGAGAAGGAGGGAGAGAAAGAAAAATTGAAAGGAAGAAAGAAGGGAAGAGAGAGAGAGAGAGAGAGAGAGAGAGAGAGAGAGAGAGAGAGAGAGAGATAAGCGAAGGACTGGAAAGGAAGGGTGGGACCTCCTTTCCTGCCCTTAGCCCTTTCTCCTCTTCATACCTCTCACAGAGAGAAGGAGGGACAAAAAGAGACAGAGAAAGGAAGAAAAAAAAGATTGAGAGAGAGAGAGAGAGAGAGAGAGAGAGAGAGAGAGAGAGAGAGAGGAAAAGAAGCGAAGGAATGGAAGGGAGTGGTGGTACCTCCCTTCTAGCCCTGAGCCCCTTATTCTCTTCCTACCTCTCACAAAGAGAAGGAGGGAGAGAAAGAGAAAGAAAGGAAGAAAGCAGGAAAGAGAAAGAGAGAGAGAGGAAAAGAAGCTAAGGACTGGAAGGGAGTGGTGGGACCTCCTTTTCTGCCCTGAGCCCCTTTTCCTCTTCCTGTCTCTCGCAGAGAGAAGGAGGGAGAGAAAGAGACAGAGAAAGGAAGAAAGAAGGGACGAGACCTTACAGACCTTACATCTTGTTCGGGTTGCTCCAGGTCCCTCAGTGTGAGGCACCTCTAATGTCTACCAGAGTTGCTAGTGCATCTTCCGGTATATTTTGCATCTTCCAATCTTGGATGGTCTGGGATGCAGCTTAGATATTTGTCGAGCTTATTCTTAAACACATCTACGCTCACTCCTGATATATTCCTCAGATGAGCTGGCAATGCATTGAATAGACGCTGCATTGTGACGCTGGTGCATAGGATTAATGTCCTGTGCGCATTTCCTTATCTTTCCTGGATAGTTTTAGTTTTGGGCATTATTAATCTACCTCTGCTTGCTCTTTCTGATATTTTTAGCTCCATAATGTTTTCGGCAATTTCTTCTATCTGTTTCCATGCCTGAATTATCATGTAGCGTTCTCTTCTCCTATCTAGACTAAATAATTTTAAGGATTGTAGTCTTTCCCAGTAGTCAAGATCCTTAACTTCTTCTATTCTAGCTGTAAAGGACCTTTGTACACTCTCTATTTGTGCAATATCCTTTTAATAGTGTGGGTACCATATCATATTGCAATATTCAAGTGGACTACAAACATATGTTTTATAAAGCATAATCATGTGTTCAGCTTTTCTTGTTGTGAAGTGCCTTAACAACATTCCCATTTTTGCATTACATTTTGCCAATAGAATTGCTATTTGATCATTGCATAACATGTTCCTATTCAACATCACACCAAGGTCTTTAACTGCTTCCTTATTTGTGATTGTCTCATTATTAGGTCCCCTATATGCATATAGCTCTCCTTCTCTGTCTCCATAATTTATTGATTCAAATTTATCAGAGTTAAACACCATCCTATTTACCTCTGCCCAATCATATACTTTGTTAAGGTCTCTTTGTAGCGTATTCCTATCTTCATCACAAGTAATTTCTCTACTTACTCTTGTGTCATCGGCGAAACTACTCACAATCGAGTCCCTAACATTACTGTCTATGTTTGCAATCATAATAACAAACAGTAATGCAGCTAACACCGTACCTTGTGGCACACCGGATGTTACCTTGGCTTCATCCGATTTCTCATCATTTGCAATAACTATCTGTTTTCTGTTGTGTAAAAATTCTTTTAACCATCTTTCTACTTTATCCACTATATTATGTTTTCTAATTTTCTTTGCTAATACATTATGATCTACCTTGTCAAAAGCTTTTGCAAAGTCTAGATAAACCACATCTGTTTCCTTTCTGCTTTTCATATTTTTGTATGTTCTGACGGTGGACTAACAGTAGGGTTTGTGTACTTTTTCCGGGTACAAAACCATGTTGTCCTATATTAAACAAATTATTTTTTATTAAATGTTTCATATTTTTCTTCATTACCCTTTCATACACTTTCATAATATGTGATGTTAGACTCACAGGCCTATAATTACTTGCCTCTAATCTTGATCCACTTTTGAAAGTAGGGGTAATATGTATATGCTAATTTGTGCTCATCATAAATCTTGCCTGTATCTACACTTTGTCTTAATAATATTGCAAGTGGCTTTGCGATAGAATGAACTACTTTCTTTAACAAAATAGCAGGGACACCATCAGGCCCAGCAGCAGCTCCATTTTTAATTTCATTAATAGCCTGCAAAATATCAGCTTCATTAATATCTATGTCTGCTAAATCTTCACTATTTTCATCCCTTATTTCTGTATCATTATCTTCATTATCAATTCTTGGGGTGAATTCTCTCTTATATCTTTCTGCCAATATGTTGCATATTTCCTTTTCTTCATTCGTTAATCTCCCTTCAATTCTTAGAGGACCAATTTCTATTCTTCTTTTATGCATCTTTTTCGCAATGAGAGAGAGAGAGAGAGAGAGAGAGAGAGAAGCAAAGGGCTAGTAGGGAGGGGTGAGACCTCCCTTCCAGCCATGAGCCCCTTCTCCTCTTCCTACCTCTCACAGAGAGAAATGGGGAGGGAAAGAGATAGAGACCTGAAAGAAAAGAGAGAGAGAGAGAGAGAGAGAGAGAGAGAGAGAGAGAAAA
>NC_061104.1:32108867-32111367 GCF_015104395.2 Macrobrachium nipponense
TCCTGTGGTATTCGCTTATTTAATGAAGTCACGTGCATCTACGCGCACACACACACACACACACACGCACATATGTATATATATATATATATATATATATATATATATATATATATATATATATATATACACACACACATATATACATGTATATATATAGTATATATATATATATATATATATAGATATATACATATAATTATAATATATATACGTATATATATACTATATTCTATATTATATATACTATATATATATATATATATATATATGTTGTGCTTTCTATAAACAAAAACGTGGGAGCACATCGTCAGTTCTCGTAGAATTCTCGTACATCTTTTTCCCGTCTTTCAACTTTCATTTAATTTCGGCCAATTTCCTAAAGCAGTTTAGAAGTAACTCTTACTGACAATATATAAAAAGTCAGTTTTATAGTTTCGTTCCCGTTGAAAAAGTAGTCATAATGTATACAGTAGCTTTTAGGTACATTGGATTTTGTGAACCAGTTTAGTTTTTCTTATCTCACAATAATCCCTCGCTAGCTTTCAACGGCAGAAAGACCGTGGGAATAGACGATGAAGAGCTAATCTCTCTCTCTCTCTCTCTCTCTCTCTCTCTCTCTCTAAGTAAGAGAAGGTGCTTACGATCTTAGAGCAGTGGATAGTCATGAATGAAAAAGAATTTGACAAGTTATGTTACCGATAAGATTCTGATAAACAGAGCCCACTGGATAGATGTGTAAGAGAGAGAGAGAGAGAGAGAGAGAGAGAGATTTGAACTGCGATTTTTTTTTATATTTAGTGGATACTCCCATATTACTAACAAGCACGGTAGTATTGTATTATCGAGAGACTCCTCTGTCTTCGACTATCCATGAATACACACTATATAGATATATATATATATATATATATATATATATATATATATATATATATATATATATATGTATATATAAGTCATATCACATTACCGTGATTCATATACATATATCGAGCTACAATGTCCTTTAATATCTAATTCGCTCTACCTCGGAATTAATATATTTTCATATATGCTTAACCGAAGGGGAATTTTGGTTTTTTCTCGATAATAGATTTACCTGTACTTGGGCGCGAGAAAAAAATTCCCCTTCGGTTAAGCATATATGAAAATATATTAATTCCGAGGTAGAGCGAATTAGATATTAAAGGACATTGTAGCTCGATATATATAATATATATATATATATATATATATATATATATATACATTATATATATATATATATAAATATATATATATATATATATATATATGTGTAATATTATATATATTACTATATATTATATCTATATTATATATTACATAAATAGATATAATAATAATACATAATATAATATACTTATATATATAGAATATAATATATATATATTGCATTATATATATACATATAATATTACATATATGTGTGTTTGTGTGTATATATATATGAATGCACTCGTTTATTACTGAATGTATGCCACTGATATTTATATAAATAAGAGACTTGATGCTTAAAAGTAATGATAAAAAAGTTACCAATGCCTCATAGCATTCCGCCAAATAAACCAAGCTTATGAAACGCCTGATAATCCATAGAATCAATTGACTAAAAAAGCAAAACAATTTGCGGCTGCGGTTAATGATAATGATTTCATTCAGGTCGAACTTGTGGGTACTGGTGCTACCCAAAGTTGCGTGTTGGGTACGGTTCGCTTGAGATGGCCTTCAATCATCGTCGGTTCAATTAAAATCGATAATCCTCGAAAAGCGCGGATCGTGGCTGGTTCTTTGACCCTCCAGTGCCTAACTATGGTATTCTCTCCCTTCTTCCTCTTTCCCTTGATTTTTTTGAAAGTTTTTTTTTTTTTCGCGCTTGGTAGCACTTCAAAATTTCGAAAAAGAAATCGAAGTTTCAGTCTGATGGGAGAGTCGCCTTGTTGCTTAGAAGGCAATTTCGTCAAGCAATTCAGAGAAAGTAAGTTTAGTTTAGACTTTTATCGGACAATATCTTAAAAGTCTTGATCAGCATTTGGCCAAAATTACGACTGCAAAAGAAAAATTAGGCAGATTTATAACAGCAAGTCATTTTAATCATACAAAAACCCCTTTTTCAAAAGATAAACGATAAAGATAGGACATATATTTTTTAAAAATCCTTTTAGAGTTAAAAAAAAATTCAGTGAAAGTCAGTTCAAACGGTAAGAAAAAGTCAGTTAAATAGTCGGAACCGAGTCAGGATGGCCTTTTAAATAAAAGTCATTCAAATTTTTAAAAAATTAAAAAATAAAACAAACAAAGGTTACCCGCTTCAAAGCAAGTTGCATCGAATGTTTAACTTCCAGCGCAATCATTCCAGGAATAAAGGCCTTTGAAAAGGACGCCACTGCAAACTCTTAGAGAAAAGGTCAAACTCACAAAAGAAAACCATTTCGGAAGTTCCGTAAGAAAGCGCGGTCAGTTCTATTACACGTAATCA
>NC_061104.1:32116367-32129756 GCF_015104395.2 Macrobrachium nipponense
CATCACCGAATCATCATGAGTTTAACACATCGTCTTCATAACCAAAGAAGATAATACCGACTTCGTAAGTGATCTACAAACCCCAAGACACTCCATTGAATACGGAAGTGCAATACCAACCGACTTAGCGTAAGATTATCGCAAGTCTAACATTACCTCATAGGGCGCCTTATTATACAAGGCAACAGCCCAAAATATATATATATATATATATATACTATATATATATATATATATATATATATATATATATATATATAGAGAGAGAGAGAGAGAGAGAGAGAGAGAGAGAGAGAGAGAGCGAGAGAGAGAGAGAGAGAGAGAGAGATAGTGTATCTGTGAACTGTTTTTTCAGTTTGTTTTCGTCGATTAAGTAGTGTAGAAAACTTATGTGTGCTTGAGGGTATGTGATGTGTGGTGTGAAAGTAGTACATTTTCCTTAGAAATTCTTAGTTTCCAAGAAAATAAGAATTTCATTGTTCAATGTTTATATTACATGAATCTATATATTTCTGCATTGTAAGAATCTTAACTTACTAGTTTTGTAAATGAGCCAAAATCCCATTTCTTAGTTGTAAGTTTGTTTTAAGAATAAATTTAATGTTAAGAAATTTTCTCAGAATATCCTTACATATTTCCACCTGACACCATGTGCCCTTTGCTTTTACTGTTGCTTTAAACGTCAATTTACCCACAACAAAATCTCTTTGGTAGGTTAGGCATAGGGATTTTAATTCTGCATTTCATGACCTGCTTCAGTAGTGTTGAAAGGGCTTTTCTTGTCTATAACATTTGACAATATTTTTACTATATTTATTTTATCTGTATTTTTCATTAGGATACATAGTTGATATACCAAATGATTTGCAATTTGAATTAGAAGGTTGAGCCTAGCACACTAGAAATTAGAATAAATAGTAGTGTTCTGACCTAACAAAATTACTCCTAACTTAACCTGGGTCTCTGGGTCCTTATATGGCCAGAAGGCTTCCTCGCTCCCCAACCAACCTGTCACCTAATCTAGCAGCATTATAAGTTAAAATCTTAAGCTTGTGACCTAACCCAGTCACGTCTAACCTAACCTAGGATGCAAGGTCCTTACTTGACCGGGGGGAAGCTTTGCTCATTCCAAATGCGAACCCTCCACCCTGACCTGCCCCCAACCAGCCTCCTTCTCCATGAACATAATTTAAGTCACCAGGTACTTACGTAGTGCAAGGTGTCAATTTAAAAACATCCAATAAATCTTGCTAGTTCCCACTGTGGTCCCCCATAAATGGAAGAAGATATGAGGGGGTTCTAATATATTTAAACTACTAGTTTGTTACTCGAAATCAATGTGAGAAGCATTTAAAACATATATTTTTATCTCCACAATATGATTGTTTTAGATTATAAACTTTGCTAACCACACTGTAAACCTCACCTTCTCATCTGCATCCTTGTATTTCATCTTTCGTATTTTCCTTCATCCAAAACCCCTTTCCCTCAATGGCCCCCAGTATTTGTAGGATGTCATCATTAAACTACTAAACTGTTATGGAATGAACTTCAGAAACATTCAAGTCATCATAAAAAATATTCAAATCTCCCAAAATAATCCAAGAAAAATGAGTTACAAGCCACCATCAAAGGAATCAAGCCTAAGAACTGAAGCCAATCTATTCAAGTAACGCCTAAATTCCCAAATTCCATTTAATTAATGAAACCTATGACCAATGTGCAACCAGGTTCCATCATTTTCCTCACATCCAAATCATTTCCAGGTGAAAATAAAAAGTTTTCGTGATACGCCAGCCATCCTTACCCACAATGCACAGGGACAAAAAAAAAAAAAAACCATCCGATTGTGAGTCCACTCCATGAAGGCTGAAACATTACGAGCTTATACAAATATCTCAGGAAAATACATTTTCTCATGAATTTTAGCAATTTTTTCTAAATAAGCATGTTAAGGAGACTTAAGAGCAAAAGCATAAAATTCCAGAATGGGCATTAAAATAGAAAAATACCAAAGTATGAGACAGACCACTGGACCATTGACCCAAGTGTCGATGAAAAGACATCAAATACCGCATAAAGTAGTTATGCAAAATACATCGTGGGAAAAATCCTGATAACGTATATCATTAATTCATTCATTCAAATACATGACCCATATATTTATCAGACCAGTTATCACGTGTTTTATGTATTCATAGCCTTTATTGTTGGTATAAACCACTCATTCGCCGCCCCCTTCTCTCCACATACAGCAGTTATGGGGACCACAATCAGAAGTTGAGGCTCTTGATTTGAAAAAACCAAATATGAGAGCATTACACCAGCCAGAAAAGTAGGGTTTGCATAAGTCACGATATAATCAGTCAAAAAGTTAATGAGTAGCAACAGTAATATTCGACCAAAAAATTATTCGTTTTATAAATGTAACTTATCAAGCAATTTAAAAAAAATGAAAATCGCGGTAGTGCTAGTGTCAATGTAGGTACTAGTCCCATCCACTTTTTGGTTAAGAGAGGAACAACTTCAGCAAGTTCAATTGTTTTCTACCGGCTCTCGACTAAAGTTCAGTTGGGAGCAGTCAGCCGAGATCTTTATTTTCGTCGGCTTTGCCTTTGGAGTTGCTTGGTGAAGTATTGTAGCTATGGCTTTGTTGTTTTGGTCTAGTTCTCTGTTAGAGGATATTAATTCTACTTTATTATGACTTACTACCTTGATTTAACAATTTCAAGACGAATTTCTTCATATCAATATGTCTGATAAAGGATAAGTATGTGTAATAGACACTGGATACAGTAATAGGGAAAACTTTGCCAACAACGGGTGACGTGAACAAGATTGGAATGCACAATGACACAGCCTTGAGTGTTTGGAAAAAGCTTATAAACGTTGGAACGAGATGCGACAAGCTTACACAATCATAACACTACCAATTGCACCAGCTAGATGGCGGGGTGCGCCATTGACCTGTTAGCCAAAAGTCACATGATTGTGTTGTCAGAGAAATGCAATTGCGTACGTACGTCAGTGCGCCAAATACAAATTCATGTACATGAAACATGGAGATGCACATACATCAGAGTAGAATAGTGTGCATACGTTCGTACATCCATTAGCGTGCGCAAGTTCATGCATCTGTTAGAGTAAATGAATGGAATATAACCCCTATGTAGTAATTTATGGGATCATTAAACAAAAACTTTAGTGGTGGTCACCAGAGGTTTTGGAAAGCCAAGGGATGTGCAAGAAGATCCATCCAAAGGTAACATAAAGAAACACTGAAAAAAAGCTAGAACAGTGTGAGGGTATATGAAGTGCAGAAAAACACTTAAAAGGTTTATGGGACATTTATCCATTCTCTTTATTGATATATGTTTGATAATTGTGGTTTCTTTTACAGATGGATTCGGTTTGTCACTACCGAAAAGGAATTCTCTGTTGACATTATTTGAGAAAGATTGATGGGATTTTTGACAGTGAGAATAGTGATGATAGTTTTATTTAATATGATTATGCAGAACAACTATGGCGTCACATGGCTTTGGGATTTTTAATTCCTTTTTATTTAATTTTCATGTTAGCTATTTTGGGGAAATAAAAACTATTTTTGTATCTCAAGAGTTTGAATTAGAACCTAGATTCAATGACTGATTTTAGCAATGCAGAGGGAAAGTGGTTGGGAGCATCGAAGGTAGGTCACGTTGCCAGTTTTAGGAATTTTTTCCTTTTAGTTAAACAGGGTCAATTTACATTGTGACATATGATTCGCACACTTTGTACATTGAATGCAGAGGACAGGAATGTTCAGTTGACAAGAATGGGTATAGTTGGGAGCAAAGAAATGGAAGGTTTTGGGTTCTCACTTACCCAAATTAGACAGGGATAGGAAACGTAAGGCGGCCACTAAAGTCGAAACAAAGACAGTAGAATTTAAGACTTTAGAGAATTCTGCTAAGTCTTGTGTGGATAATCCCAATTTTTCTATGCCTGCTCTCGCTTTGTCACCTGTTCTCAGTCTTTCGATTAATCAATCCGCTCCTTTACCCAGCTTCTCTGCTTCTGATCCCGACCCTCTTGCCAGCCTCAAATAAAAAAATTGCGCATAATTTTGCTGCTAAGTGTCATTATGGATAAGGAAGAGAATAAGTGTTGTTAGTGAAGTGTCAGCGGAGGAGGCTATCTGTGACTAGTTAATATTCTAAATAAGTCATCTAAACAGTTATCGTTGTTGTAAACTTGTTTCCCAAGAGTAAAATTAACAGAACGTCGATAAATTCCTATGTCAAGAAAGTACCTTTAACTGTTGCTCCGTTGGTTTTCGGGTTTCATGACCCTTTCGCGTTTGTGCCCTCTTGCTGTGATTGGTTACGAGTTTGAGTAACGTTTGTTATTTCATTAAACAGGAAATTCCCGATATGGGGCTAGCGCCGTCAGTGTACCTTACGTGGTGCATTATAAGCATTACTTAAGAGTCTTTGCAGGCCCCTTCGGCCCCAAGTTGCAGCCTCTTTCATTTCTTTTACTGTACTTCCATTCATATTCTCTTTCTTTCATCTGACTTTCCAACCTCCCTAACAGCTGTTTCAAAAGTGCAACAGCGAGGTTTTCCTCCTATTATGCCTTTAAAGTCTTCTTACTGTTAATTTCCTTTTCAGCGCTGAATTACCTCATAGGTTCCAGCGATTGGCTATTGGCCTCAATTCTACATTCCCTTCTTTTCTGAACAGTAAAGTAAACCTGTAACAAACCGTGTAAGTAGCATAAGTGTAAAAGCGAGTGTTCTTCACCTTGTGTTCCAGGACCAGTAATGAGGTTACATCTGATTTCTTTTATATTGCATACCAGATAATGAAAGAATTCTAGCTGAATGTATTATGAACAAGTCTTGACTTCATTTGTTGCATATATAGATGCCCTTTATGATAATTTACTTTAAAAAAATGAACTGGAACCATAATTGCAAATCGAAGTTCAGGACACCAGATTTATAACATTTTAGTAAAAACAAAGTTGGTCCTGCGTTTAAAAAGCAATCAGTAGTTGTAAAGTAAAACGAAGTAAAGCAAAGTCTGGCCCGTTCTCAACATAAGGTAATCAAGATCAAGCATAACATATAACTGTAACATATCAGTTTTGATTCTGTATCAGTAGTATATAGAAAGTTTAATAAAAGCATACTTGTAACTATCATTACGATTACCTCTAGCAGAAACCAGCTGCTTGCAGTTTTGCCTTTCTGTTTCTTTTTTTTTGCGTATTAACTTCACCTGCATTTGAAATTCATGTTTTTATCGCTGATTTTTTATGAATGCAGCCAGTCATACTTGTTCAGGTAAGCCTCCTGCCCTGAAAATATATCTATATATATATATATATATATAATCTATAAAAAAAAAAAAAAATATAATATAGCTATAATATATGTAATGTGTATTTATATATATGTATATATATATATATATATATATATATATATATATATACATATTATATATATATATATGCAAGTAACTTTCCTTGGTCGGGAAAAGATTCGTATAAAAACCTAAATCATCTCATGAGTTTCTGGAATGGTACTTGACAACCTTGTGCACAATTTCTTTTCTTTTCTTTCGTCTTTCTGGTTTGACTTTTTTCTGTATTCACAGTCGTCATCTGTAATTTACCCTCTCTGTCATTTTTTCATAATTCCTCGCATTCATTATTCTTGATGAGTAAAAAGCCACATAATATACCCTGTTTTTTAAAACTTTTCTGTATTTTGAAAAGTACAGTCTCATATACATTATTGTGGCTTTTTGCTCATTATTTCCGTTCACGGTATAGTGATGCACCATGGATTCATCATTCTTGTCTGTGGAAGCATAGCAATTCATTCCTTTTAGCTCCTTTGTTTAGTGCCAACATTTTGAACCATAATACTAAAGACCTCTCTATTGATTTTCAAGGGTGGTGTTACCCAGGACTGAACGCTTCTCCCAATAGCATGCGCTGTATATGGGGACTGGAATCCTTGGTGATAAAAGTCATAATTTTTTTTAGCAGAATTTTAATCTTTCATCATTGGACCAACTTTTCTTTATTTTCTTCCTTTCTTTGTAAAGTAATCTTATCATAGATTTAATTTTTTATTTCATAATACAACACCTGAGACGTTTTAGTCAAAATCTTGTAACTAAACAGTTAATTACCCGAGGAAAAAGGAACTATCGTTAAGATAAATTAGAATGCGCCATCTTACCCTTAATGTTAGTAGACTTAAGCCTTATGACTGGAGTAAATAAATTCTTGATAGGAGCAAACCAATTTGGAGGTACTATATTTTCAAGTAAAAACTTGATCATAGATCAGCTGTGAAGACGAAAACAACTTATCAACTGTCTTATGAAAAATTAACTGACGGAAATGTAATATGTTTTTAGCGGTGACTTAACGAAATTCGGTGACTCTTAAGGATTTTATTACTTGTTGTGATCAGTGAAGATTCTCTTTCAAAAGTCAAAGTTCAGATAGTTCTTTTAGTATGTCAGGTTAATTTTGAGTAATATTAACACAAAAGAAGTTTTTGCAGCATATGAAGGGAAAACATGACACATGAAAAAGTCGAAATCAGTTGGCTTTTCCATGGTTTTTGGGCAAAAGCTCGACGGACAATTCGACACAGCTTGTTTTTCCAGTGTATGGGGTACAGTTTCATAGATGCTAAAATCCTCTCGAGTTTTCCGTAAATGGGGTAAATTCCAATGAGACCAAAAGGGAACAGGTTTTTTTCATTTCCTCCTCAAACTTAAGTTTAGACGAAGAAAAGCACAAAATCTGTTTGATTTTCGTATTTGTCGATCAAAGTTTGAGGAGGAAATGTGTAAGGTTAGTTAACTTTTCTCTTTAGTGAATTTTGAGACTCATGCAGCCCATTTCTAAGGATATAAATGTGTATGTCATATGCACTAAATGTTCACTTTAATGCTAGGTTCGAATTTTTAATGAATAGTCCTTTACATTAGCACAATATTTTCATTTTGGAAGCTCTGATAAGGATGGAATGTTTGAAACAGAAAATTAAACATTTTATCATTTTGTTGCTCAAATACCTAAACATAATCTCAGAAAAATGTCTGGTGGTAATATAAAGTTAAACAAGAAGCTTCTCTGATTAATCATTGCACTAAAGAAGTATATTTAACTTCAGAAGGAATCATGACCACATCCTCTACTGGTCTAGAAACAAGTGTGAAGTGCATTGTGATGAGGCCTCAGCCATAACAACCATTTCTTTCATTCATGAGTCGGCCCAATTACCCATCATTGTCGTCTTCATCACCATCTAAGGAATCATCGCCGTTAACATCAAAATCATTAAGATCATTTATGTCATCTTCATCATTGTCATCGGCATTATCACATTCACCATTGTCATTAAAATCATTCAAATATCAGGATCATTAACGTCATTTAAGTTACAATTCTCATACTATTCTTCAGACGCTCGTGACTGAAATTAGAAGGTCCAGTTTATTTGAGCAAAAAGACAGCACTTGGAAATCCAGATCAGTGAATGGATGGTCTTGTGCCAGACTGTGCTCTCTTATGGGTGAAATGGGAGGTTTTGAAAGAAAATTTTTGAACACACAGGTCTTTCTGTTAGAACAGTTTCCTCTTTCAAAGACACCCTTTCAGCCATAAGAAAGCACAGTTAGCATACGACCATCTATCCATTGACCTGGATTTTAAAGTAGTCTCTTTGCTCAAATAGACTGGACCTTCTAATTTCAGAATCACCGGTTATAAAGAAGATGAAACCGGAACTGTATTCAGGACGCTAATAATTTTATTATGAGTATGGTAGTATTAGTTGACATATTTTTCTTATGTTTGCGTTTTTATGTTCATATTTTTATTATACATTTATTGTGTACTTTCTTATCCTTTTAGGTTTAATAAGCTTTTTACTGAAGGTATCAGTAAGACAATTCATTGTATTGTAATTTCAGTGATTTTTACGTTTTGGCAATAATTTTTCAGCCTGATGAAACGTTTTACCAGTCCTTGTCCATATAATTTATTATCAAGCTATTTACATAATGTTATGCATAAGTACACAGCTTTCATTCTTAAAGTACTGCCCTTACATTCAAAACTTGAACAGTACCATATTTGCATCGAAATGAGATCTTTGATGGAGGCGGAATGATTAAAACAGAAAATGAAACATTTTAACCTTTTTATTGTACATTTTGGATGCAGAAAATCTTTAAATGTGAATATTTAATCCAAATATAAACAAGAAGGCTCCTTTATTAATCAGTGATCAGAAAACAAGAACATTTCCCTTTGATTTACTTTATATTTATGAGGACCTTACATATGAGAACCTACATAAGAATTTTTTTTACTTTTTTTTTTTTTTTTTTTTTTTTTTTTTACTTTTTTTTTTTTTTTTTTTTTTTTCCTTAGGTAAGTTATTTAACGCCACGAAGACCTACAGGGGAAACGTTGTCTTTTGGTTACTTTAAGGGGAAGCAGGACTCCATGAACAGGTATACTTAACTTTGGAAGGAATCATTACCACAGCTGAGCCTGCAGGATCCTGTTTGACTTTACCGTGTGAAGCGTTAAGATTCCCTCTGTGAAGAGGTTTTGAACGCTTCCTCCCACTTCCTTTCTTTAGACCATTTGGGCGTACTGAAAGGCCAATTTCTCCAGTTTGAGAGTTGATGGTAACGGGTTTGTCTTGAGGCCCACAGAATGACTGCTTCTTTCCGCTACCCTTCCGTGTACCCTTTATTTCACCTTTTCCTATCTTCCCAGAATTCTTCTTCCTCTTATACCCAACATCCCTCCACGCATTCCTGTTAGGTTTGCCCATTCCATGGATCTTTGTTTGTGGTTGGCTACCCATTGTCGACCGGTTGATCTTAACATTTGGCGACTCATCACCATAGACGTCATCTGAGTAACCAGCATCCTGCATATTATCAGTACCAGTCACATCATCGTTGTCACTGTCCCCATCTGGGTAATAATCGCCACTGACGTCATCTGAATTATCAGTATCATACGTATCATAGTCCCCATCTGTGTAATCATCGCCAGTGACGTCATCTGAATTATCAGTATCATACGTATCATAGTCCCCATCTGTGTAATCATCGCCAGTGACGTCATCTGAATTATCAGTATCATACGTATCATACGTATCATAGTCCCCATCTGGGGAATCATCCCCACTGACATCATCTGAATGATCAGGATCATTAGTAGCATAATTATTATCGTCACTGACATCATCAGTGTAATCATTGCCATTTGTATCATCTGTGTAACCCACCGTCGTTGTCAAACGTGATTCCAATTTATCGATTTTGTTCTGCAGTGTCTCAGACTTAGATTTGAGCTTATTTACTTTTTTTTCCAGCTTAGCCAACTGCTTTTTTTTATTTGGCTTCCCTTCCAGCTTGGCTATTTTGTTTTCTAGCTTTTGAATTTTGTCTTCCAGGTTTTGTAATTTCGAGGTCAACTTCTCTATTTTTTTTTGGATTTTGTTTTCATTTACCTTAGTTTGTCCTCCGGCGCCTCTTTTACTCCTCTTCCACGGGGCATCACTATCCTTAGCATAACTTTTAACTGAACTTTTTATATTATATTTCCTGTTATGTTTTCTCTTTCCGCTTTTGTTCGAGTCGTCATCATTATCATCCAACTTGTGCATTCGAGGTTTTCCGTTCTTTATCCCACCTATGGACAGGCAATACTGTTGGGACCCCACCTTTAGGACTAGATCAAGGCATGTGAACACAATGGGTACACCAGCCTGGATGCGAATTTCATGTTCCGAGCAACTTAGTCCAGTGAAATCTTTCTCCGAAACAGACCCAGTGCTCGAGGTCAAGTTTTGATGACACTGCCAATAAAAAAGAAAAGAAAATTGGGAAATGAATGTGAAGGTCTATGATGATACAATCATGACAAGTGGTTTATTGCAGCATAACAGATTTTCAGAGCTGAAAGAGAGAAATGTAATTAATTCCTCTGCACCTGCAGTACTATATTTTCACAATGAATATACTTATAGATATTAACACCTAATGACTAGGACACACAATAACGACTTTCTCTGAGGTTAGGTCACCTGCTGGCCAGATGATAGGAGGGTGCTACCTTGTGAGCACCGTCTGACTGTTCTAAACAAAATCTAGCACGTGGTCATCATTTGACCCAACTTAAATAATAGGTTAGGCATCAAACCTGTATACCCTTTCCCCCACCCCTCTTCTCCCTTTCCTTTGCAACTTTTGTGATAAATAAACTATACAGGTTTATCATACCTTTTTTCTGTGATTAATAATTCTGTATCAAGGTTTGTGAGGTTTAGTGGGGGTGTGTGTTTAGATTTAGTAGGGATGCATTTAGGTTTAGTAGGGAATGTGTTAAGCTTTAGAAGAGGGTGTGTTTAGGTTTAGTGGGGCGTGTGTATTGGATGTGCTTAGGTTTTGTGGGGGAGTTTTCAATTAAGTGGGAGATGTACTTAAGTTTAATGGGGTTAAATAGATCAGTCACCACAGTAATATCTGGAATAAATGAACAGTCACCACAGTAATACCTAGATAAAATGGACAGTCACCACAACAATGCCTGGATAAAAGGGACACTCACCACAGTAACGTCTGGATAAAAAGGAAAGTCAGCACAGTAATACCTGGGTAAAATGGACATTCGGTACATTGATACTGGATAAATAGGACAGTCACTACAACAACAGTTGGGTGAAAGGGACAGTCAACCACAGTAATAACTGGATAAATGGGAGTCACTAAAGTAAAACCAGTCAGCAAAGTCATACCTGGATCAAAGGGGGAGTCACCACAGTAATACCTAGATAAATGGAAAAGCACCACAGTAATATCTGGAAAAATGGGACAGTTGGAACAATAATTTTTGAGTAATATGGATAGTCACCATTGTAATACCTGAGTAATATGGATGGGTAGCACAATAATACCAGGATAAATGGGACAGTCACCACAGTAATGTTTGGATAAAAGTGATAGTCTGTACTGTTACACCTGGATAAATGGGACAGTCACTACAGTAATATCTGGATAAATGGGACAGTCAGAACAAAATTACCTGGATAATTGGGATAGACAGTACAGTAATGCCTGGATAAAAAGGGAGAGTTGCCACAGTAATACATGGATAAATGAGACAGTCACGACAGTAATATTGGGAAAGTCACCACAATAATATCTGGATAAATGGGACAGTCAGCAAAGTAATATTTGGATAGAAGGGAGTTATTTTAGTAAAATCTGGAAAACCAACACAGTCGCCACAGTAATACCTGTGTAATTGGGACAGATATCACAGTAATACTATCAAACACCCGATGAGTCCTTGATTTAGCAATCACTCCACCGAGGAATGGGCAAATGAAGGCGTCCTGGGATGAGCTGATGTCCTTATTCTCACTGCCAGATCTGGACATTATGAGAAAGCGAAAAGGTTTACCTTGACAGAGAAATCTGGTTGTGCTGCCTACTGATGATTATTTGATTCGTCCTCCCCTATCCCAAGGAACACATATGGCACCCTTACTAGAGAAGGCAGGAGACAACCTGGACCACAACCAAGATGAAGAATAAGCTGACGCTGTGTAAAAGGGTCTGCTCATAACATGGCAAAAAGTTGTTTTGCCCAAAGAAAATATAGGTGGGAGTTCATAGTACTTCTTTAGTAAGGGTGCTTTGCGTGTGCCTTGGTACTACTGCGGAGATTGTCCCTTTTATCCAAACTTTACTGTGGTGATTGTCCCATTTCTCATAATAATGCTGTGCTCTCTGTCCCCATTATCCAGTATTACTGTGGTGACTCCTTTTATGGAAATAAATGGAGTCACCACAGTATTACCTAGATAAATAAATTTATCTAGGTAATACTGTGGCGAATATTCCTTTTATCTAGTTATAACTATACTGACTGTCCCATTTATCCAGGTATTACTGTACTGACTGTCATTTTGTCCAAGTATTACTGCAGTGACTCTCCCATTTATCCAGGTATTACTGCAGTGACTGCCCCTTTTATTCAGATACTACGGTAGTGGCTGTCCCATTTATCCATATATTACTGTCACAACCATCTTTCTTATCTATTTACTACTTTACTGACTGTCCCATTTATCTGGGTATTACTATAGTGTATGTCCCTTTTCATCCAGGTATTACTGTACTGAGTGTCCCATTTATCTGGGGATTACTGTACTGTCTGTACCTTTTATCCGGGTATTACTGCAGTGACTGTAGCATTTATGCAGGTATTACTGTAATACCTGTCCCTTTTACCCAGGTATTACTTTACTGTTTGTCCCATTTATCGAGGTATTATTGTTCTGATTGTTCCTTTTATCCAGATAATAATGTAGTGTCTGCGCCATTTTATCCAGGTATTACTGTGGTGACTGTCCCATTTATCCTGGGATTACTGTGCTATCTGTTGCTATTATCCAGGTATTACTGTTATGACTAGCCTTTTTATCCAAAAATTACTGTACTAACTGTCCCTTTGACCGAAATATTACTTGGCTAACTGTCCCATTTATTCATATATTACTATGGTGACTTTACCATTTATTTAGTATTATTGTGGTGACTGTCCCTTTTATCCAGGTATGACGTTACTGACTGTCCCATTTATCCAGGTATTGTTGTGGTGAATGTTCCTATTATGCAGGTATGACTGTACAGACTGTCCCATTTCGTGGTCCGAAAGTTCCACCCACGAAAATTCCACCCTTCGAAAATTTTATCTAATAAAATTTTCTCTTCCTCAGTGTCTCTCTTTCCCCTTCTTTCTGTTTAATTAAATTAAACAACCATCATCGTTAAGCAACCATCATCATTAAACAACCACCGTCTTTACATAATGATAATTACTTTAAAGAACCATCTTCATTAAACAACCACTATCTTTACAGAAGTGCATTTAGAATTGTTTTTACTTAATTTAAATAGTTGTCTTCTTTAAAGATTTTATTGGCGAGACCTTCATAACATAACTAAAGTAATTTCTTCTTTAGTACATTTATTGAAGCCATTTTATGTTTTGAATATTTACAATGGCCTTAAAGTGTATTACAAGTGATCTATCAGCAAATAACATATGGTCCCATGAAGGAACGTTTAAAGCTTCTGGACCAAATCTCTGCACTCGGCTGTTCACGATCCATTTCGTTGTTAAAGGAACTTACATGGCATCGTCCCATTTATTCAGGTATTACCGTACTGACTGTCCCTTTTATCCAGGTATGACTGCAGTGAGTCTCGGGTATCCAGTTATTACTGTGGTGACTGTCTCATTTATCCACATGTTACTGTAGAGACTGTCTCATTC
>NC_061104.1:32135256-32167756 GCF_015104395.2 Macrobrachium nipponense
TGTGTAGTGGTGTGTTGCGGGTGGCTTGCGGTGTTGTTGCAGAGTGCGCGCACATGTGCACGAGACATGACATGGAATAGTGCATGATTGTTGCACATGCACCGTGCCACACTGTGTCGGATATAGAGGCCTGCCAAGCACATCCTTCATTCCACGCCCAGCCATCATGCATTATGGACCTCCACAGCCTCTCACCCCAGGAGACCCAGAGATTTTTGGTAGCTGTCCTGTCTCTGTGCAGTCCAGGTCATTGGCGGGTTGAGAAGACGTACTACAGTGCCCCACCCACCTGCACAAATACGCAAAAAGGACGGCATGGCAGGGCGGATTTGGGCTTGGGAGTGGCTGACACGTCGACAACTACATGGAAACTACTACCAGCTGCTACGAGAACTGAACAAGGAGGACCGCAAAGGACACAAGATGTTTCTACGCATCTACCCTGAATTGTTCGAGGAGATGGTCGAAAGGCTGATGCCCATTTTGAAGAAGAAGGACACGAAAATGCAGCTGGCACAAGAGGTGGGACTCAATTTGGTGGTTCCATTTGACAACGTCTGTGTGTGTGTGTGAGAGAGAGATAGAGAGAGAGAGAGAGAGAGAGAGGGTAATTGGTAGTTGGATGGTTAACGATTGGATTGGCTGTTGGTGAGTTCTGGGTTGTCTGCTGGTGCTGTTAGAGATCAGAGTTCTGTGTTTTGAGTGAATCTTTTGGTGAGTCTTTGGTGAGAGCTGGTGACAGACAGTAGTGTTGGCAGCAGTCTAGTGAAGGCATTGAAATTCGTTTGAGTTGTGTATTGTTGATTTGTTGTTAGTTATTGTTAAGTTTGGTGTTGTTAGTGGGTGTGTGTGTTGCCTTTTTGTGTTTTTTTTTTGTGTTGGTGATTGTTTGTGCAGTGGTCTTTTGTTGTGGTTGTATTCCTTGTTTGTTGTTGGGTTGTGATTATTCCTTGTTTGTTGTTGTGTTGTTGAGTTGTGGTCCTTGGGTGTTGTGTTGTGGTCATTGGTTGTTGTTGTTGTTGTGTTGTTGGGTTGTGGTTCTTGGTTTTTGACTTGTGGTTGTTTATGTCTCAGCAACATCGACCAGCGAACAGCACAGCATAGCCCGGAGTATCTGGTGTGGATGGTAAGTACATGTGGTTGTTTTTTTTTTTTTTGTTCTGTGTGTAGGTTTAGGTCAATTGTCCTACTTGTATTCTGTAGTGTAAAGAGGAAAGTGTGACTGGGGGTGGGTTTGGCAGCTGGAGTGATTAGGTTTATGTGGGGAGGATTTACCCGCTTGTTTTTTAAGCTTGTGATCCCGCAACACCGCCACCTGGCAAGTGGGAACGACTATACAAGTCTCCAATACAGCTTCAGAGTCTCCAAGAGTTCCATATATCGGGACTTATCCCATTTAGTCGTTAAAAGCCATTATCGACACATACAAACCAGAAGTGATGAAGTGCCCCAAGACACCAGAAGAATGGAACAGCGTAACAAAACAATTCGCCTCAAAGTGAAACTACTTCAATTGTGTGGGAGCCCTGGATGGGAAGCACGTCGCGATCAAGAAACTCAAAGGTGGAAGATCACTGTACTTCAATTACAAGAATTTCCACAGCATCATCCTCATGGCCCTCTCCGATGCAAAATACAGGTTCCTGTTCGTTGATGTCAGTGCAGAAGGAGGTGCTGGGGATGGAGGAACCTGGCAGAAGTGCAACCTAGCCAGAGGCATCACATACAACCGAGTAGGACTCCCACAAGACAGAAATCTGCCCAACAACGACGAACCCATCCCCTTCCACATAGTTGCCGACGATGCCTTCACTCTCAAGTCGTAGATGATGAAGCCCTACTCCCACCAATCACTAGATCCCACCGAACGACTATACAGCTACAGATTATCTCACGCTCGTCATGTGGTGGAAAACGCATTCGGCCTGCTGCAGATGAGATGGCGAGTCTTCGGGACGATGATGCAACAGGATGTACAGGTTTGCAAGAAGATAACTTTGTGCGCATGTGTCATGCACAACCTGGCACTGCAACGCTACCCATGTGCTGGCACCAACGTCGACCAACACCATAACGTTGTACCAGGTACTTGGAGGCAGGAGTCGCTGAACCTCATTGAACGACTCATGGCAAGAAGGGGACCGAACTACACACCTCGAGCGAAGGCCTCAGAGATTACCTGGCCCAGTACTACTCATCGAATGCAGGCGCAGTGGAATGGCAAGAGTGAATGGTGTATCCTCGAGGACAACCAACTACTGACGACTAGAGGACCCAAAGAACTATGTAATAAAACCTAACCCAACCAATCTTACTATAATGGGCGTAATGTCTGTCTGTCTGTCTGTCTGTCATTCAATCACGGCCAAACAGCTGGTCAGATGGGCATGAAACTTGGCAGGGTTATGGTGGGGACCCCTAAGATGGTTTGTAATGGGGTTTCATCCAACCTACCCCACTCCTTTGTAGGGGGTGGGGGTGAGAAGGGATTCCCTGAAACGGAGCTGTTTCTGGCCGTGAAACGAGGCTGGTTATTCCCGTAGACTTAGTTACTTTACAATTTTTCGTACATAATTTCTGTACAACTTCCCCGGAGAAAGTCGCGAACACAATAGAAGTTGAAAATTATCATCAATATCCGCAAGATTTTTTGAATAACTTAAATCCATCGGGACTGCCAGTGCACAAAATAATGTTGAAGAAGTACTGCCCGGTAATGTTGCTTCGGAATTTCGATCCTGTCAATGAACATAATAAAAAGGAAACTGACAAGTTCCTACTTTCTACTCTTTTTTGGAAGACACAGGATCATAAGAGCATTTATCAGTAGCCATAACGCACTGACATACAAGTTGAGTCTTTGCAAAAGAAAGATACTTTATTATTGGTATCACCGTGCAAAGTAATTGACATCACCGTGCAAAGTAATTGACAAAGGAACGAACCAATCAAGATCCTGTTCCATTAAATGAAAGTCAACCGAAAAAACAAGGAAGCACGACAGAGAGAGGAGAGAGAGAGAGAGAGAGAGAGAGAGCCAGTTTACGACATTAATGCACTACCAATTTTTAATTTTATCTTGCTATCGAAAAATGAGAGAGAAAGAGAGAGGAGATAATTTGTGATTTGAGAGCTAAGTAATCCGATAATCCCATCAACGTCTTCATTACTTGACTTACATTGAGAGAGAGAGAGAGAGAGAGAGAGAGAGAGAGAGAGAGAGAGAGAGAGAGAGAGAGAGAGAATATCATTAAAAGAAGGGAAACAACAATGAATAAGAATTTCTCTACGTTCAGTGATCGTCCCTTGAATTACATTACGAGAGAGAGAGAGAGAGAGAGAGAGAGAGAGAGACTATTCATGTAATCGCCTTATTTTAATATTGCTGAACAAATAGTACATATAAATTTTTCACTTCTGCACCTGTTTGCTAGTGTATATAATTGTAAATAAAGATCATGGTGTATTTTTCTTTGTTTTATACTCCCATACTTTAGTATTGTCCTAAGAACTAATAATAATATTAATATAATAAAGGATATTGGAATGATGATTGGTACATATAAAAAATGATGTTGGAAAATAATGAACTGAAAGTAATAATAACATAATTCATAATAATGAGATAAATGAGAAGCAAATGATGGACATAACAAAAATACTTACTAAACAAACATGAAAAGGATAGAATGTAAGAAAATGAACATGAAAAGCATAGAATGCAAGAAAATGAATATGAAAAGCATAAAATGTAAGAAAATGAACATGAAAAGCATAAAATGTAAGAAAATGAACATGAAAAGCATTAGCAAGTAAGGAAAATGAATGAAAAAGCATAGAAGTAAGAAAAGAACAAAATGAAACGCATAGAATGTAAGATGAAAAGCATAGAATGTTAGAAAACAAACATGAAAAGATAGAAAAATGAAGAAAAAACAAACAGGAAAAGCATAGAATGTAAGAAAAGAAAACCATGAAAAGCGAAGTTAAGAGAAAACAAATGAAAAGCATAGAATAAAAGAAAATAACAAAATGAAGAAAACATAGAATGTAAGAAAATGAAATTGTGACTTGTTTTATATCATAACATTTTCAACTGTAAATATCATATATTATCAACTGAGGTCAATATGTCTTTAGTCTGTTACTGATTTTTCATTGTTCCCCTGTTAATAACCATGTCCGGTCAATGTTAATTTTTGTTTCATTATCATTTGTATGTGTTCATGTTCGTTTGATCCTGTTTTCAATATTATATTATTGTTCTTTACCTTGTATGTTACTATATCATGTGATGTCCATATTTATTTCACGTTACATTTCATTTTATAGTTCAAGTTATTTTCCCGGTTCTATTTATTTCATATTTCATATATCATATTTCATGTTAGATTTCCTGTTATATTTCTTCATGTTATTATTCTTTATGGCCATGCTCTTTCATTATTCAATTGCATTTTATAGTTCAAGTTATTTTCCGAGTTCTATTTATTTCATATTTCATATTTCAAATATATTTCATTTTATATTTCCTGTTATATTTCTTCATGTTATTATTCTATATGGCCATGCTTTTTCATTATTCAATTTCATGTGACCCAATCATATCATCATATATATTGTCATGAAATATAAATTAAGCATCAATAAGGAAAATGTGAATGCAAGTCAGTATTTCAACATATTTATTACAAAAAGAAACATGAATTATATAAAATGCACACAATCATTTAATATTAAGAAAATAATTACAAAATCATTTAATATTAAGAAAATAAAAGTTTATTTATTTATACATTGTTGACTCTATCACTCCATTGTGTCGGAGTCAACGTCCTCCTTTTCACCTGGGGAGATGGTCAAGTCGTAGGTGGGGGGTCCTCTGCTGCATTAGGTTTGGCGGGTCGCAATACTGGCGCCAGGGGTAGGGGGCCGCAAGTCTGCCAAGAGACTGTTGACTAGCGGCGACAGCGAAGAAGTTGAAGGTCTTGGGGAGAAGTTCATTGGTGTCGACCGTCCACTGGGGAAGAATGACGGTGTCGATACCTGTGTCGCCTGTGTCGAGTAGACCTGCTGATGAGAGAACTGCTGCTGCTGAGGCTGCTGTTGAGGGAGGGGATCATATTGGAAGAACGCAGGTTGGGGTTGAGATGTGAACCACTGGTGTAATGATCCCCGAATTGGTTGCAGTGCAGAAGCTGTGGAATTTCCTGTTTTTGTCTGCGTTCCTTTCTCAACTCGTGTGGGTCTCCAGTGGGAACAACCCCCACAAGCCATGGCCTCTTTCGTCGTGGCATCCTCTTCTTCAGTTCCCTCCAAACTGTGGCAAAGCCTGATAACTTGCTCGAAGTAGGGCTTTTGGTATCGTTGAGGCATGTACTCCAACTGTTGGGTCAAGTACTGGACGAATATGGTGATGTCATGATGAGTATTGTCCTGGGCTTGTGGTATCAGTGTGTTGATGCTGGTCATAATTTGGGTCAGTTGACTCTGCAGTCCTTCAGTCGACTCAACTGTGTTGGCGGATAGCCGTCGCTCCTCTGTCAAGTTGGTTGAACTCTTCTGCTTCAGCCGCCTTCGCTGGATCAAAGCTGCTGACAGGCCCGACATGTCAGCACTGGAGGAATCCTCTGCGTCGGGTCTATGGGACGATACAGGTGAGAAGTGATCGCTTGCTATTGTGGGTTCGTGGGCATTGTGACTTCCCAGGAATGCCCACATAGTCATCACATCCTCCTCCCGTGCTGTCCTGTGCCATGCAGCCGACCCGCTCTTGTGCTCCCTCTTCCCGATCTTCCAGAAGTCAGTACAGCGAGCCTCGAAGTACTTCCGAATTTGCTGGAAGGTACAATTGGTGAAGTTCGCTGCCAGTTCATGCCAGAGTTCCTCCTTCCTCCTTGGGTTGGACTATTGACTGTCCTGCTTGTCGTATAAGGTAGGGTGTGACTTGACGAAATCGACGATGATCTCCTTGTCCTCTGGCGTGAACGGGTAGTCTTGTATGTTCTTCTTGCTGGGGCGGTATTGTTTCTTCGGCTGCACTGCGATACCACTCGGGCCTGCGGTGGCCTTGGTTTCCACAAGTGAGGATAACTCGGGTCGGCTCTATGGGCAGCTCTTCATTGTGGTCACACGTCTCCTCTGGTTGTGCAGGCTGGATGTCCTGGGTGTCCTGGGTGACCTGGGAGTGCTGGGTAGGCCTGGGGGTGGTATTGCAAAGAGGCATCTTCATGTCATATGGCTTGAGAGTCACATGGCTTGAGGGTGAGAATGGCTGAGTATCCGTGTCGACAGGCTGTCAGAGCACGAATGATGCCCCCATGTTCTGTCTGGCCCCTTTTATCCTCCCCAGAGTTCCTACGGCAACCTTCCATCCAATCAACCTAGGAAGACACCGTAACACGCTGCACGCACGCCACATGCACCGCAACATGTGTGCGCCATGTATTAATCGTGTATGAAGGTGCCGTAAGGGCACCGCACGGGCACCGCACAGCGCCGTAACATCACACCGTAACACTCCCACACGGGAGGTAAGAACACACCACACCACATGCGGTGTGGTGCAGTTTGCTGCACCACACCGCTTACGGTTTCGTGCGACTTCATCAGGCCATCAGGCACCATGCAAAAATTTTAAAAGTTTTAAAATCCTGGCGGCGCCGTGCGACTTTAACAGCCCGTGCCAGCCACCGGGAGTGAAATTCTTACCTTTAGGTGCACTTTCTGACGGCCTCTTGTGGACCGACGCCGTAACTGCCCACAACAAAAAAGTGCGGAGGTGTAAACCTACCTTAAGCAGACATAGTACGTATATCTGAGTGAGAAGCGGTTGACAATATAAGTTGCCAGAAAGGATTTTCTTGTCGCAAATGTTCACTGGAAATTGCACTTCCTTACTCAGTGAATTAGTAACACTGATATCATTGATCTCATGAACCAACATTGGTTTGTGACCCATAGTTTGAGAACCACTGGTAATAGGCCATCCGTATGTGATCACAATAATTGTTACAGGATCCTAGCATTGTAAATGAATAGTTACAGTTAAGCTATCAGGTGTGTATGTATGTGTACTTAATGCCAAGCAAAACGAGCATCCCGGAAGCTTGTATACTAGCGAGCTAAGGAATATGAAAAGTGAAAGTGCTTTCACTTGGAATGAGTGTGCATTGTCAAAGTTACTATCTATCAGGCAAAATTACTGTGAGCTTGAGTAGACAATAAGCAAGTGGTAAACTCAGAGAGGCAATGTCCATCTGTCTGGCTGAGATTCCACCACTACTGCAAATACTGAAGTTGTGTTGACATAAGAATGCGAACACTTTTCTGTTATTACATTATTTACAGTTCCTTAACAGCAAAATTTTACATTTAAGCATAGGTACCAATACGATATATAGGATAGATCAGAGACACTGTCCATCTGTCTGGCTGAGATTCCACTACTACTACAAATACTGAAGAGGCGTTGACATAAGAATGCAAAAACTTTTCTGTTATTACATCATTTTCAGTTCCTTAACAGCAGAATTTTACATTTAAGCATAGGCACCAATACAATGTATAGGATAGATCAAGTGGATTTAAATAAACAAATGATACATTCAGAGAAGAGGTACTAAAGGAAAGGAGTAAGCAGACGTAGTATTTCTGAGTGAGGAGCGATTGACAATACAAGTTGCTGGAAAGGATTTTCTGGTCGCAACTTTTTACTGGAAATTACACATCCTTACTCAGCAAATCAGTAACACTGATATCATTGGTCTTACTAAACACATAGTAAAATGACTGAGACCCACAGTCTTTAAACAATACTTTGGCAACACTAGGTAATACAGCAGGTAAATATAAAACGACAACTATGCTCTCATGTTACTCGTGAATATGTGAAATTTTAAAAAATCAAATACTAGCAAAATTACTTAATTTTGTGGTTTGTAGACAATGGATGCCACTATTAAATGGATATTACCATAAGAGTTTGTGGGAACAGCAATAACTCAGATTAGCTAGTTGTAACCGAGTTGTTAGTTGACTGAGTGATAAGGAGATATAATTTCATTTGGAAAAGAAAACTACAACTTGTATTATATAATTCACTAAAGAGGATCATAAGAAATATACATGAGCTAATAATAGAGCTCTGCAGCTCCCAGTTGCTATAACAAGCAAAAACACACAAAACAATGTGCCAAAATACTGCAGATATTTACACTAACCCAAAATGGTTAAAATGATAAAATCAAAATTGAAAGGGATCAGGATGCTTGCAAGGGAATTGTACAAGGGAAACTATAGTACACTCTTCACACTGGGTTCTGGGAAAGCTTGACTGGATATGGCACTGGTAATGGCAACAAGGTGTCACTGTTGATATACTGATGACACACAACCAGGACACTCATGAATGGACATGCGAAGCAGTGGTCGTTGTAACATGAGGGAATGATGAATGAGGACAAAATGGAAAACACCAGGCAAAACAACAAATACTTCAGAAAGTGAGATCTACACATATCGCTCAAACTTAATGACAGTAATAACGGGTAATGTTACGTCAACTGGTGACCCAATTATTTACAAAGTTTACTGGAGGTCACACAATGGGAATCTCTGAGGGAGATTGCAAAGTTAAGGGCTTAAGAAGGACAGTAGGACAGCTAGAAGTAAAGTATGAGAGGCATCTGGACAATTTGGTATGGGGGAATTCAATACCGGACAATTTGGTACAAGAACAGTTTGGTACCGGTCAATTCGGTATCTGACAATTCAGTAACAGAAGGCTTTTAACTAAACTGCTTATTTGAGATTAGAAAAGATTAATTTAGGTTAAGTGGTGGTGAACCATTCATTTGTATATTTTTGGCTTACTGTAAAGTACGTACAGCATTGTTACTGTGGTCAGTTATTTTTTTTAACTGGGACGTTTTTAGAATCAATTATCTGTCCATGATGCGCAGAGTGACCACTTGCAAGTTTTTGAATTTGGAAAAGGGAAGAAAGAAATTGGTTGATAACAAAAACTTCGTTCAACTTAAACAAGAAAGAGAATACTGAAGGTAACTGGAAATCATGATCATAGTGTGATTGCATCAGAAGTTAATTTCAAGTCTAACTTTTTCTTTCACTTAAAATGATAGAACTTAGAAAATCAAATGAACGTGCATTGGCTGAAGTGCCAAGAGTTTCACATATCAATCGGAATGTTAGATGTTGGAGATCAGACGAATGTTGGCTTCTCTATACCACAACAGTATTCCTGTCTTGACGATGGATCCATGTTTTTACAACTCCACGGTTGCTTATATGACCCTAAATGAATTTTAATTTTTGCAACCAGTGAAGCCCTTTAAGATTAGAGGCAATGAGAGAACTGGGTAGGAGATGGAACTTTCAAGATAATGTATTACATATTCAAATTAACAACTTCAGTGTACCTAGATTATATGCTTTACTACCTGATAAATCCCAGACCACATATGGCCGAGTTTTCTGAAAAGTTAAATACTTGTTAAGTATTGAAGAAACTGAAAATATAATCATGGACTTTGAAAAAAAAACTTTGCAAAATATGTTTTTAGATACTTTCCCAAGAAGAAATTTGCCGTGCTGTTTGTTCCATTTATGGCAAATTATATATAAACATGTTTCACAGGAAGGGTTTAAAGTATGATAGCACGAAGATTAAACATTTAATTGTTAAAAAATCCTCAATCATATATTAAAAAATATATTTATATGTAAAAATAGAACAAAGACTTTCGAACACCGCTCATCAGTGTAACGTTAAAATGTAAATGGAGGATAGTTTCCTCCCGAAGAGCATCTAAAAAGGTGGGCGGGGCAAGAAAATAACAGATCCTCATCGAAGTGCTGCTTGAACTGCATAGGTGCCATAGTCGGAAACATCCGCAAGGACGTCGGCTATCTGTAGAGAGAGGGTAAGAGGAAGTAGAGCATCAGGGTTCACATGGTCAACGTCACTTTTGAAATTAAAATCTTTTAAATACTGCTTGGCAATGAAACTGTTTACAAAAGGGTCTTCATTTGTAAACGACTTGTTATCTTCAAAAGATAATCCCATGTTTATAGCAGCACCTTCAACTAATCTTCTCACGTGAGAATCGTCGCTTTTAAAAATAATTTGTGCACTATACCAATTGATTATGTGGTCTCTAAATTGAAACTATGAGCCACCAAAGCGCTGCCCTGTGCATGAAGATCATAGGCCCTTCTGTGTTCCCAGAGAGAGGGCAGGTGAGGTTGCTAGACTTAGGGGTTTATCACATGGTCAAAAATTACAGCAAAAATTGCTCAGACTTTGTAATGTTTCAAAATGGGAGATACAGGTGGTTAAAGTTCTCAATCTCTCCGACTTTCCTTTAAATCAACAGCAATTAGAAATTCTTAAGCTGGGTCTTGGGTTTTGCTTGGGCAACAGTAAATATAATTTTCTTCAAGGTATCAGTAGCATAAACTATCATAATTTCAAATACCCAGAATATAATATTAGCTTTTTGAAAGGTGTTATTCTTAGACAAAACTTAATTGGAAAGGAATTTGAGGTTTTGCCGAAACGACATCGAGAAGCTCTAGTTTGACTTTTCAAAAATAAGGATATTATGGTGTAAAAGCTGACAAAGGGGGTTCTACAGTAGTTATGAATAAACATGATAACTTGAATAAGACTTATCAGTCATTAAACGACACTAATTCCTATATAAAATTAACTAACCCTCCCACCATTACAAAAACTCAGCAGGATTTCAATGGAAAAATTTTTAAAAAATCAGCTTGCAGAGAGAGGTAAGTTACAGAAAAAAGGTGATAAATAAATAATTATGAGGGAATAGAATAGAAAAAAATCCGATACATCTGAATTCAGGAGACGTCATCAGACAGCAGGAATGAATTTTTTCCTCGCTTAATCTAAAGTCATAAAATTCCACAACTGCAGTAGGGAAACTATTTCACATTTTAGTTATAGCCAAAAGAAAACTCCTAGCAAATCGAGTAGTATTCAACTTGTAATGTACTTGAAAATGACGCACTGTTTGTAGCGGTAACCACCTCAGTGTTGCAAGCAAAAAGAGCTACTAAGGGATTCAGCACTGATGAAACACGGTTTTTTCGGCAATACCTTGTTATCAAAGCATCGGTTAAAGGTGAAAGTTAGCAAGTGTATATTTTATAATCCTACCTAAATTTTGCAATTATTTTTAGTACCTAGGTTTGATAGTTTTATGTTTATAGGGCAAAAAGAAGTCGCCGATGCCGGAAACGAGAAAATCACAGAAAAGGATCCAAAAACCATTCGTGACTTAAACATAATATGACGTAACAAAGCTCTGCCCATTCATAACGTCACTAATAGTTTAAGGATCCTTGTATGATTTTCTCGGTTCCGGCATCGGTGACTTCATTTTGCTCTATAAATATAAAAACAAGCGAACTTAGGTACTAGATAATACTTACAAAAATTAAGTAGGGTTATAAAATATACACTTACCAACTTGCACCTTTATCCGATGCTTTGATAAAAAAAGGTGTTTCCGGAAAACAGTGTTTCATCGGCTCTAAATCCCATGGTAAGTCAGGTAATGAGAAGAGCAGAGGATGTCTGCCATTGTAGTATATGTTATGCAACAAATATAAAGAACTTTACGTTTATGCTATAAGTTAACATTAAAAGCTGGGAAAATGAACTTGATGGATGACATGATTCTATCAGAGTTTAAGATGAGTCAGCACACTAAGACCACACTAGAGAACAGTACTTCAAAACATCATAAAACATTCGAAAACATTTCTGCAAGATACCAACTTTTCAAGAAACAGAGGAAGCAATATTACATATATTATATGTACATCTCTAAAGTTAATATCTTATCGAAAGTTACACCAAAAATCTTGAAAGGGTCACTGTCATTTAAATGTAAATCAGAATGGAAAGGCACTCGACAAGAGTCCGCCTCAAATACCAAGGCCTTTGCAAACGCCAAACTGTAATGCTGATAGAAACCTATTGTCCTCAATAAACCTACAATGATTCAACTTTTCAAAAACCTTTGATAAAGCAGGGTAGTTGAAATCAACCCATATTCTGACGGATATGACGACTGACTTAGTTTCCTTCGGTAATACAATAGAGTTGCCCTTCCTCCAAACTGAAAGAAAACTTGCAAATCCATCTAACTTTCGAAGAATGATAGTAATCCTATAATCAAAGAAATCAGCAGTTGTATTCAGAAAGATTGGAAATATGTCATAAGGATCTATGCTGCCATAACTACCAAGCCTCTACAATGAACTCAGTTTTGGCCCTGGAAAGTAAGACTTAGGCAGCAATGAGGACTCATGACACTGTTTCTGACAAAGCCTTGACCCGGAAGTTCTGCTTCTGTTTAGGACAGTAAAAAGAAGTTAAGTCGCTCCCACGATGAAATCAAATTCAGAAAGTGATAACTTAAGAATAGACTACCACATGTGTCCATTACCACTGGAAAGCAAAATCTCATTTACACCCTTAACTCTCTCAGCTCTTTCAGAGACTACCTACTGAACTTGATTTCTAAGGTCAGTAAAAAATTATCAACCTCTTGCGTTTCATGATGCGCAAACTAACATGCATCATGGTATCATGGCTTATCTTTAAGACAAAACTTGAGAATTTTAGAAGGAATTCCCCTCTCGTTGATAATGTTAGGATGATCATTTAAATATTCAATACTATTCGGACTTTTATAAATATCATTCCAACTGAACTCAAATGGATCATGGTAGATACCATCCCAGTTGGCCTGGAATTTCAAGTATACTGTTCATGAAAGCTAACAACAGAAACAAGCTGATTCACCTCTGCACTAACTTTAGCTGAACTATGATTAAATAAGCCCAATGGCACACCTACTCCACACGACACAACCTTTGTAATATCTGTGAGTTCAAGGCCAAGGTGGTTACCATATCTGTGTGTGGGCTCATATGTTAACTGCTGACAACCAGACATAGTGGAAAAATCTAAAGCAGCGACGCCATGATTATTCATGGCAGTAAAAGAGCTCAACTATTCAGTGTGATGAACATTACAAAAATTAAACAAGCCTTGGAGTAAGCTTCCTGAAGTGTGGCCAATTTGGTAAGCACACAGACATAGTCTTCCACAGACTAATGATACACCTTTCATGACGAAATCCTTCCGTGTGCCCTTGAAATGAGATTAAGATTGATTAAAATGTGTTTCCTTAACCATGGAATTAACAATTCAGAAATATGCCGCAAATCAGACAAAGAAGTTTCCAAACAAAAGTGGATATGAAAATTGATAGACGTTGTTTTGCAAAATGACATTTTTCGATTTTGTGGACCTGAATAAAGTTCAATATCACCAGGAAGAGCCTACAACACACACACACACACACAACACACACCCACACACACACAACACACATACACACATATATTATATAAATATATATTATATATATACTTAATAATATCTAATATTATATCTTATAATTTATCTATATATATATATAATATATAGCTATTATCTATCTATCTAGATAGATAGATAATACACATATATATATATATTATAATAATTTTATATATTATATAGTATATTCATATATTATGATTTTATATATATATCTTCTAATAGATAGATACCGAATTATAATTATATATAGATAGTATAATATACATATAAATATAATATTATTATATATCATACATAATTATAGATCTATACATATATAATTATATATATATATATATATTATATAATATATATAATTATCTAGATAATATATATATATATATAATATATATATATATATATATATATAATATCTATCCTAGATAGATATCTATATATATATATATATACTATATATATATTATAGATTTATATATATATATATATATATATATATACATATCTATCTAGATAGATATATAATCTATATAATATAATATATATATATATATATATATATATATATATTATATATAGGACATATACTATCTAGATGAAGAGACATATATATATAGATATATATAGAGATATAGATATATAGATATAGATAAGAGAGAGATATAGTTATTATATAGATAAAACATATATATCGAGAGAATAAAAGAGATATATCTTATAATATAGATATATATATAGAGATAGAGGAGATAGAGAGATATATATCCTAGATATAGATATATACATATATATATAGTATTATATAAATATTAATATATATATATATAAGATATATAGATATAATTATATATATATATATATTATATATATATTATATATATATATATATAAGATATATACAATATATAATATTAATAAATAGAATTAATATATATATATATATATATTAGTATGTATATATATATATATTACTATATATATATATATATATATATAGATATTATATATAATATATATATTATATATATAATAATAATATATATATATATATATATAGATTATTAAGATAGATAGGCATACATACATATATATCATATTATAGATATAATATAAATAATTTATATATACTATAGATATTATATATAATTATAATTTTCAGTAGACAGCACCCACCCTACAAGTAGTGAATGACCGAAGAAGTTACATTTGCAAAATATATAGTGGGAGATATGCCCTTAGGTGATGCCTGGAGTCACCCCTAAGTCAACGTTGGTTCTGTCAATTGTCTTAATCCGCTTTATCATTACCTTAAGGAAGATATTGCCTATATGGTCAGAGTCCCAGGCACCATTGGAAAGAGTGATCCTATTAGCTTGTTTTATTAGTGAAGATTCTCCCATCTGACTTTTGTATCGACAGCTGCTTTTGTATAAAATTCAGGATGGGTTCCAATCCATGGTATGGTTCATGTTATTTATATGATGGAAAATTGTTGAACTATACTGTCCATATCTAACTGAGAGCTTATGTTGAGTTCATCTTTCTGGAGAGATTTTCTTGTGAATCCATTATGACTTATCACAATCCCTACAGGGGATTTCATAGACTCCTACGTCTTTAGATACTGGTTTCTGCTGAACGTTAATTAAGGATTTCCCCAGTGTATTTGGGTAAGTGAAGAAGAAAGGGTTAGGTTAGCCCAATGTTTGCGTGATCTCTCGTAAATTTTCCACTTAAGGGATTATGATTTTGTTTGAGAATTTTTCCTTTTCTTTGTTTTCTATGGGTTTGTAAAAAAATGCTCTTTTCTTTATGTATGGTTTTTTTCTGATATGTGCTTGGGGTATTTTAACAAGATAAGTTGAATTCTGATTGTTTCAAGTTCTTTGTTAAGAAAATTTGGGGAGCAAATTCTCAGGCCTCTAGAAATAAATTACTTGCTATGCCAAGTTTAATTGAAATGTCATGATAGCTGTAAAAATGCATGTATGTATTACATATGAAGGCAGATATTTAGCATTTAATGCATAGGCATGGACTGTATTGCTGTCCTATGAAAATTATCAGAAAGCGAGTGTGTCGGAACATCTTAGCTGTTGACACCACATTCTTTGAAATAATAGACAACAGCATTGGCTCTCACGGTGACAAAAGGAAATGTTATTTGTTAAGGGGAATTAACTGTTTAAAGTTACCTTGAGAGTTGACTGAAACCACGTGTGTGAGTTTGTTCCGATGGGCGGAACCAGCGAGAGATCAATTCCCTACAAAGGAAAATCTAGAATGAAGAAAACCCTGTTATTTTGAAGATTCTGAGTTATGACATAAGTGATGAGGGACTTCATGAACTCTTCCTGTGTAATGAGCTCGTTATATGTCAGTGACGTCATTTAGAAGGGGAGTGGCTTACAAGGATGTCTGTTCATTCGTATATCATATTTCACCCTTCCTGAGGGTTTTCCAAGTAATTTTTGTTCACTATATGTCGATCCTTACAAGCACAAATGGTGGGTGGCGTGAAAGACCACAAAAAAAAAAAACTGAAACATTGCCATGGAGAAGTAAGCGATTCTTTTTGTCACTAATCTGTTTTTTTCCGCGTTTGGATCCTTTCGACCCTCTCTATTATGTGCCGATGCAGTGAACTCCTTTATTTCACATTTTATTTGTATTGATTTATAATTATTTGTAAGCCAAATAATTACCAGTTCGGATAAGCCCTTGTTGTGTATTACGAAATTTTATACTGAGTGCTTTTTAATTTGTGTGTATCATGTATTGAGTTCTATTGGGAAACCTTTGATTCACTTATGGTTTAATTAATCTAGTTTTACTATGATAGCTAGACTCTTGCTCATATTTTAGCAAAAAGTCTATTTTTATAGTTCAGGGTTTAATTCAGTGCCTAAATTAATTCTTGCAATTGTCTTGCGTGCTGGTTAGAGGTTTTCAGGTTGGTTACGCAACTGTTACAATGTATAAGGGGAACTTGACCCCTTTACATATGAGAGTGAGAATGTTGCTTTCCTGAAGACAGTGAATTTGTAGTTGTTATTAGTTCTGATGAACTTTCCTCGCTTATTTTGGGTTTTTCGAATACATTGGGAAATCCTGAATTAACATTCAGAAGAAACCAGTTTCTAAAGATGTAGGAGTCTATGAAATCCCCTATGGATTCACAGGAAAATCTCTCTCGGAGAGATTAACATAACATAAGTGCTCAGTTAGATATGGACAACATAATTTGACAATTTTCCATCATATAAATAACACGAATCATACCATAGATTGGAACTCCTCCTGAATTTTATACTAAAGCAACTGTCAATACAAATATCAGATGATAGAATCTATACCGATAAAACAATAAGTTAATACGGTCAACCTTTCCAATGGAGCCTGGGACTCTGAGCATATAGACAATATCTTCCTTAAGGCAACAATGAAGTGGATTAAGACAATTGACAGAAGCAACGTCGGCTTAGCGGTGACCCTAGGCATCATCACCTAAGGGCATATCACCCACTATATAATTTGCAAATGTAACTTCTTCTGTCATTTACTACTTGACAAGCGTGGGAACCAGTCCACCGAAATATAGTCCTTAGCTTCAAACCAGAGTGATTTAATGATCCTTTTAGAATCTACAAGTCACTTTTTACAACATACGTATGTAATTATAGTAACCACAGTACCTCTTAACTTCTGGAATGCTTCACACTTTTGGGATGCCCTCGTTACTACAAAGCCTCAGATCCAAATATATGAATACGAAGAAATTCTTGCGTTCATGGCAGAATTCGAACTTCCATCCATTATATCAGAAAGAGGTCACATTACCAACCTGACCACAAGAAGGATAAAATATAATAACCCCAAGTCTTTAACTTCTCAGATTCTTCACACTCTTAAAATACCCTTATCTCTACAAAGCCTGAGATTCAAATAAAAGATATAATCAGCATTGGACTTTTTATTGTTCTCGTCATCAGGTTGATAATGTGACCCCTTTCTTATACTTTGGATGAGGGTTCAAGTCCTGCTACGCATGTCAGAATTTCTTCACTAAGTACTTTTATGTGAGCATAGTTGACTTGCATTGCCCCAGTGGACCTAAGTGGCAAGCTGTAGCCTATGCCAAGGATTTGCAACATACATTGACCAAATTGTATTTTAGTGGTTATTTCAGCCAAAATTCTATACTTGCTTATGCACTATCGGAGTAAGAGTATCAACAGAAAACATGCAATAGTCAAAAAGGTTCTCTCTCTCTCTCTCTCTCTCTCTCTCTCTCTCTCTCTCTCTCTCTCTCTCTCTCTCCTAGCATTTTATAAATCCTCGCACCTTTACATATGTATTTTTCTAAAACCATAAAAATATGCAAGTTTTGAGTTAATAGACATGAATTTCTATAACACTTCTAAGCTCTTCTTGCCGAAAACTATTTTCCGTACATTTTTATGGGGTCATTATTGTAATTACATGCTTTTATTTCACTTAGCTTCTGCGTCTGTCTGTCTGGTTGTCTGTCTGTTTGGATCAAAACTTGTAACTCAATTTTCAACCTGTTACCTTCATTCGATGGACTTGAAATTTTGCATAGTTACTCAATTCCGGCGACAGGACAACATTATATGATCAGCAGGTCAACCGTCCTCTAATAACCATACAGAGACCTCTCCCAGTATCTCAGGATTTGTATGAAAGTCTTGGGATTTTTCACAACTTCTTTGACTCGTAGAAAGGTTAATAACTCTACAGATTTTTATACCTTCTTTGACTGCGTATTTTTAAAACCTTATTTGGTTTCGACAAGGTACCAATTTCGTAAGTTACAATCATAAATAAGTTACAATTCCTGTCAAAACTAAAAAGTATAAAATTGAAATATATAAACGAAAACCTTTAAACCCGTTTTTCCTTGTAGCACTTCCATGTTTGGCACCCACGCTTTTATATTTGTGGACATGATTAAGAAAAACCTGGTTTTTCTAAAAAAAAAATTTTTTCACATTGTGGTGCATTTTAGTGAGAGAGTGTTTAATTTTGTTATTTGTTTTTCATATATGGCTGTATCGTTAATTATCTCGCGAATTATATTAGAATAAAATTCTTTGTCATTGATAACGATTTTCTCGGTTTTGTCCAATTTTGTTTTGATGGCATCTATACTCAAACCAAAATGACTACGCACATGTAGTACGCTTTCGGCGATGCCACTTTCCACAGATTTCATTCATAAACCCTCGCTCTAAGTTGGAATATACTATGATGTGGTAAAAACGCTGCCATATCTTCGTTGACCTTATTGTTCTGCGTTTCTAACACTGAGGACGTAAAATGAGTGAAAGAACTGAGATTTGATGACGAGTAAAGGATGATTTATAGTAATAAAAAGGCTGCGGTAAATGAAGATTTCATATCATACAATAAACTGTCTTGATGACAGAATGACTTATACAAATGCCAATGTCTAGACCAGACACACTGATCCAAATAAATGATACAATGCGATTAAAAAAAATTGTTATCTGCTCCTGAAAGATTGTAAATTAATTCGGCCTTCTCCCGGAACGGACTCTTTCTTCTGGGAAGCCCTTGCGAGGGATTATAGCACCCTGACTAGAGGGATGCGGATTAAACGAAGTTAGATTATAAGTCGGCAAGAAATTGACAACGTAGCTAATGACAGCCATATTCGTAGTCATTTTGTTTTACTATAATTTTGGGAGGGAACTTGTGGCATTTAAAAACTTACGTGGGGATGGGTATTTTTTTTATTCAGGATCAGTTACGGCATTTCATCTATCTTTTAAACAATTATCCACCACGGAATAATTTCTGTCGTCAGAAAGTCTGCCATCAAAGCAAATAGTAACCCAAAATACAATATAACATTTTGGAAATGGATATGGTATATAACATATTGGCCTGTCAGGTCACTCAGCGCTGAAAGGGAAATTGAGGGTAAAGAAGGTTTTAAAGGCGGAACAGAAGGAAAACCGGTGTTGCACTTGAAATAATTGTAAGAAGGTGGAAAGTAAGTTGGAGGAAAGAGAATACAAACTGAGGTACAGTATGAAAGGGGTTACAGTTAGGGGCCGAAGGGACTCTGCAACGTGCCTTAGGCAATGCCCACAATGCACAACGTGAGGGGCACTAATGGCACTACTCCGTACGGGGAATACCAAATTCTAATCTATAGCTAGCGAAGGATTCAATATATTAGATAACACCATTATACCTTAAGAACTTTTTAGTCTTGAAGTACTATATTTTGACAAAAAATGAATTATCATCATGACATTGAACGGCAAAAATTCAAATCCATAACGTTACATTCTAGAACCAGCAGTTATCAAATTATATCATATTGACATAATAAATATTAATACTGGTTTGTTTAAATTGAATGGTTTTATTTCTGAGGATGCTATTAAACCAATGAAAGTAACAATTATTACGAGTAAGTGTGAGACATGAGTTGAAGTCTGCCCTCTTAGCTTATTTACTTGATGTTCGTTAGCATTTGTACTTGTATGTGTATGCTGTGTATTTCTATAATAGATCTGTGTACAAGTGCATGCAGTATATGTATGTGTATGCTGTGTATTTTTTTCTTTTATAGAAGATCTCTGTACAAGAGCTTGTAGTACATGTATGTGTATGCTGTGTATTTTTATAATAGATATGTGTGCAAGTCCTCGTAATTATGTAATTATTTATAAAAATATTTCTGAATAATTGTAAACGTGGTATTCACTTCACTGTTTATATAGTCTTAGAATACTCTTACGTAAGGATTTTTAATCATCCTTATATTTTCTCATTTAAATATACTTGTCTTTTAACTTATTTTGTGAGGAAAGAAAGATCAGTAAAGTTATCTGCCGTTTTAGCGGCAAGCCATTATTTTATCGCTGTTTGGTTGAAATCATTGTGGAGAATGGATATGTGAAGGTGCTTTGTTATTTGTTCTAGATGCTGTTCCGTTTTGAAATCATTCCCTTCTTTTTACGCAGTTGCATTCTGTACAAAACTTCTCTTACTTGATTCAGTATACCATGAAATCTGTATCTGTGGCATGGCATAATTTATTTAATCTGGCGCAGGAAGCTTTTACTTCCTTTGAATATACTCTTCTTAGGAAAGTCTTAAATGGAACATTAAGACTCTTGTAAAAGAATGTAAATATGCATTCTGCGAGATAAATATATCACTCCCAGTTGTGCAATGTTGTATGGTCTACGTATATTGGCAAAATGGCCTGTACATGGCTTGGGTACGAAAATATAAATACTTAAAGTAAATTAAATGTATTTGTGCCTTCGATAAAATTCAGTATGGATTTAAAAAATCACTCCAGCTTACCTTACTGGGTTGTCTAATACAGAGAGGTATTAAATTTAGTACATTCAAAAAATCTACCAGCATCTCTTGCTACGTACATTTTTATTCCGGCCACAGCATATAGTAGAAATCAAATATCACATCCATGTTCTAAAAGCATTGCTTGTTGATAGACCTGAATATATTGTACATGAAACAATGCAATCAGGAGTAAAGATACGACTTTACAATATCTTTCTGATAAGTGAGATAGGAATAATTTATGATAAAACCCACAGAAAAAAGGCACATAGCTCAAAGACATTTTACTACCATATAACACGACTTTCAAAGAAACTTCAATCTCAAAAAAAGTCATAGGAAAAGAGAGTGAAACAGCACAGAACGTTTAAGATATTTCGTTTTAATAGCAAAACAAACAAAGGTGTGGGACCACCTGCAAGTAATCAGCAAGAGTTACTGGAGCAATGACCTCTGCCACAAGTGATTGTAGAGTTCTTCCCCCTGCCAGTTGCTAACACATGTTTCAGTTCCATTCGTGTGCTCATTTGTCTTGGCACCTTCCCATACACAATGTAAAATTCTACCACATCGTGTAAGTCCCCTTAAAGATGTTTTTACCAGTCAGGATTTATTGCCTGAGGCAAAAAACGAGCAAAAGTTTCCTATTTTATATATATATATATATATATATATATAATATATATATATATATATATATACACACACACACACACACACATATATATATATATATATATGAAAGTCATATCACATATCGCTCTCAGGTATTCGTTGTTTGGAGACTGCATCAACCCACCTCGACCTCGGTAGCGTTGTAGTACTTTTGACAGCACTTAGCGATTATATGAGTCATATTACATTACCGTGATTCATATACGTACATCGAGCTACAAATGTCCTTTAATATGTAGTTCGCTCTGCCGCGGAATTATTATATTTTCATATATGCTTAACCGAAGGGAAATTTTTTAGGCAAGGCGATAAAAGCATTGTCGGCTCCCGGCCGTAAACCATCGAAACCAAACGAACCAGGACGACAGGGAAGTTTTAACCCACACCACCACCGCAAGAGGCCATAAGTTTACGCCGCCTCTCACCTCCAAATATTTGTTGCTCCCAGGTATTCGTTGTTTGGAGACTGCATCAACCCACCTCAACCTAAGTAGCGTTGTAGTGCTTTTGACAGCACGTAGCCATTATATGAGCCATATCATATTATCGTGATTCATATACATACATCGAGCTACAAATGTCCTTTAATATCTAATTCGCTCTACCTCGGAATTAAAATATTTTCATATATGCTTAACTGCCATAAACGTATAGCCTCTTGCGGTGGTGGTGTGGGTTAAAGCTTCAATGTCATTCTGGATTTGTTTGGTTTTACTCTACCTCAGAATTAATATATTTTCATATAAGCTTAACCGAAGGGGAATTTTTTAGGTGATAAGAGAATTATTGGCTCCCAGGTGCGAACCATCGAAACCAAACAAATCCAGGACGACAGTGAAGCTTTAACCCACACCACCATTGCAAGAGGCTATAAGTTTATGACAGTTAAGCATATATGAAAATATATTATTTCCGAGGTAGAGCGAATTAGATATTAAAGGACATTTGTAGCTCGATGTATGCATATGAATCACGGTAATGTGATATGACTCATATAGTGGCTACGTGCTGTCAAAAGCACTACAACGCTACCGAGGTCGAGGTGGGTTGATGCAGTCTCCAAACAACAAATAACTGAGAGTAACAGGTATTTGGAGGTGAGAAGCGGCATAAACTTATAGCCTCTTGCGGTGGTGGTGATGGTTAAAGCTTCACTGTCGTCCTGGATTTGTTTGGTTTCGATGGTTTGTGCCCGGGAGCCGGCAATTCTCTTATCGCCTAAAAAATTCCCCTTCGGTTAAGCACATATGAAAATATATTAATTCTGAGGTAGAGCAAATTAGATATTAAAGGACATTTGTAGCTCGATGTATGTATGTCAATCACGGTAACACGGTAATGTGATATGACTCATATAATAGCTACATGCTGTCAAAAGCACTACAACACTACTGAGGTCGAGGTGGGTTGATGCAGTCTCCAAACAATGAATACCCGAGAGCGACAGGTAATTGGAGGTGAGATACGGCATAAATTTATAGCCTCTTGCGGTGGTGGTTTGGGTTAAATGTTCACTGTCATCCTGGATTTGTTTGGTTTCGATGGTTCGCGCCCAGGAGCTGACAATTCTCTTATCGCCTTAAAATTCTCCTATGGTTAAGCATATATGAAAATATATTAATTCCGCGGTAGAGCGAATTAGATATTAAAGGACATTTGTAGCTATATATATATATATATATATATATATATATATATATATATATATATATATATATATATAATAAAAGGAGCCCATAAAAAACACCAAAATATAGAGAGAAAAGTCTTTTCTCTCTATATTTTGGTGTTTTTATGGGCTCCTTTTATTAGATGGAAATCTGTTGTAACAGAACATTTTTACCAGGGCCTCTTTTTCTTTGCACATTGTGGTGGGTTTACAAGCTAAAACCAAAACTCTCAAAACACGTGTACTTACCACACACTCAGGGCGAGGAGCTGCGCTGCTGTCTGCTGGATATAGCTAGGCTAAGTTAGCCGTCGTAACACAATACACAAACAACCGAACAAGGACAGCATCCACACAACAATTCAATAACTATACAACGAAAGACCACTGCACAAATAACCAAATAAGCACCAAAACCTAATAACATGAAAAGTCAACACACTGCCCACAACACCAAGGAACCACAACAACTCACCAATAACAACACTCAACAACTCATCTACAACACAACAGAACTCATAGGCACAACAAATTCAACAACACAGACACAACAACCTTCAAACATACAATACCATCAATAATTCAAACAACAGCTTCAAAAAACACACAAAATAACTGACCATCAATAACACTCAGTACTGCTACCAAAACACTGACTCTCCAACAGAGGCTCTGATCACGACTCCCTCACTTCTCCCAACTCTCGTAACCAACGCTTGCCACTGATATACACAGCGATCGTCACACAGGACACATGCTTACGACCGCCATCAAACCACACCCATTTATTTCTCCACCAATTTTGCTCTCTCTCTCTCTCTCTCTCTCTCTCTCTCTCTCTCTCTCACGTAACCCTTGGAGAAGTTGTCAAATATAAACTACCATTATTACTCCTCCATAACAAGCGTTAAATGCATCTAACTTAATCAAAAGGAGGTCAATGTGAGGTCCAGTTCATGTTCAGAATTTACAGCTTAAGGCTGGGATTAGATTTCAAGGGAAAATTTAAGGAAAACTCTAAGGATCAAATTTAAATTATATATATTTACAAGCTCATTACTCTACGTATTCATGGGCGCCATGAGGGCGCTAGGACGCTCAGTGTCCAACTTATTACTGAGAAAACAGTTGCTTATAGGACTGAAATCATGTGATCGGGTTACCGACACGTGCTAAGGACTTGGAGCATGGATAGCAGGGGCCCAAAGTGTTTAAGGATAAAGAAGTCCACCTCTCACAGCAAGGATGAAGGCGATAGAATACCTGAAATAAGGAATTGCTCTATAAACACACACGCGACACACAAAGGACTGATCAAATGTGGTGATGCCGCCAAATCTTCAGGCTTGCTTAACATGTAAATCTTACACCCAGAATGTCTCAAAGTGACCGAGTTACTTCACAGAAAGTTATTGTATTGAATGGGAGAGTGGGAAACAGACACCAACTTACGTTATCTCCCCTAGTAATTTCTCCTAGCAACTGCTAATACTGGGAAGTCATTCAAGCAATGAGCACTAGTAAATCACATACATCACTGCGACAACAATTCCAGAGACTGCCAGTTCAAGGTGGAAAGAAAGTGCTAGTAATGTTACCATCAGATGCAAACAAACTGTTGCAGTGGAGAGGGCCATATAAGTCAAGGAGGTGGTTATTGTATGGACTACAAGTTGATGTCAGTGGAGAACAAGAGACTTTGCACAAACATCCTGACTGTTTGCAATGAAAGTTGAGAGAACAACTCAGTAGCAGCTGTCTTCAAAAAAGGGGTGACTAAGTGTGACTATCATTGAGGAAGAAGCCAACAAAAACCAAATAACACTGGATGAGAGCTGGTTGGAACTTCAACTGCACAAGGAAGAAGTGACATAACAATATTTCAACATGATACAGACAAAAAAGTAGCCAGCTAGAGCCAAGATATCCCCTTGGTTGTCTGCTACTAGTGAACTGATCTAGAAGGAAGTTGAGATGCTTAAGGTGGGAAATATTAAAATGTCAACTTGTGTATATTGTTTTCCAGTATAGACGGCGAGAAAAAAGAATGGATCAAGCAGGTTTTGCATGGATTGCCATTGAGTAAACACCATAACCGAGTTTGAAAGTGATGGCAAAGTTTTGAATCGACAGATTTTTCTCCAAGTTGGACTTGAGCAAAGGATATGCCAAATTCCGGTGAAGATTCAGGTCAAATCACAAACAAGATCCAAGACACATGTGAGATCATCCAATAGGTTTGACTGTTATAATAGAAAGTTTGTGGACAATTAGGCAAATCTAATAGTACATTTGACTAACCTGGTAAAGAAAGGATGACATTTGGAGTGGGAGGAACCCCAGCGCAAGGCATTTGGTGGACAGAAGTCTATAGGAAATGCATCATTACTGTAATTATCAGTCTTAAATAGGACTTTCACTGCGAGAACAGATGCTTCAAATGGAGGACTAGGAGGTATACTACTGTTTATTTGATGGCACATTCCTAATTGCTTATGGGAGCAGGAAACTCAAAGAATTAGTGCAATTACTGCTCCATCTAAAAGAAATGCCTAGCAGTAATCAAGAGATTCCATCTGTACCAGTGTGGAGGTGGATCTTAGCAGACAAACTGACTTACATAAGAAATTGAGGGTACAGGAAAGGTCATATAACTGACAGATAGGGATTATAAGGATATTAGTACCTAGAATCCGACACACCTGGAGAATGAGTAACCTTTCTAAACAAGCATAAACATGGGTACAATTTAAGAACAAAAAGATTAAGTCCAACTGCTCACACACGCAGGGACAAGACAATTAAAGGATTATACAGGGAGACAGCTGACCACATTCAGATCTTTGGTAAACAAAAACTTATTCACAAAACATATTAAACATACATATACAAAGAAAATATATCAAACATGTTACAGATACAAGGGTCTAAATGAAACAGGCCACAACTAATATTAAAATTACAATGGGAAGTAAGTTGTTTTATGGCAGATTCTAAAAGATTTTGTGGTAAGACATCTTTTGATGTGTGTGTGTGTGGGTTCGTGAGCGTGCGTGCGTGATTGTTTGTGTGTGTGTGTGAAGACAAACCATTTCTTCGTGTGTAGTCCACCCTCATTTCCTTTTATATGAAAGAATCAAGCCTCATATTTCTTTTCATGTTTGAGTGCATGAGTCAGTATCACAAATGCCCCAACTCAAAGAGGCAAAAGTTTGAATTCTAGTCTGGGTTGATCATTTCATATTTTATAGAAGGTGTAGAAACAGGTCAAAATTTAAGTTTAATGTTGGATGTATTTATCTTTACAGGTATAGAAATGCCATTCACTGGAAGAGAAAGGGCGTTTTGTGTGTTGGAGTATGCTCGAACACAGTAAAACAAGCTGTGAAGAGTGCATTTGTGAGAGAGTTCTTTAAAAAGTCACCAATGTGAATGCAGATTTGGACATGGCACAAAAAATTCAGAGGAAGGCTGTCTGTGTAGCAAGGCAAAGTGGCACACAGTGCAAGCAATCAACAGTCCTACTGAATTAAATATGGGCATAAGAATGAGGATCAACAACACTAAAATTAGCAAGGCCAGATACACTATGCAGTGGAGCACTATAAGCAAGTTCACTGGTCACTGGCGTTCAGGGGTAACATAATCCCCAACATTGGCGATGGCAAAGTTGCGTGAATGGCACTCTTGATCTAAAGATGCAGCCACATAATGGGATAGTCTACACAAATCTGCAGAGCATTCTCGCATGTAATACCGATAATGGTAATACAAAAGTTACGTGGTAACATGTAAGATTTCTCAGGTAAATCACGTATGCACTAATGCATGAATTATTATCAATGTTTCACTTTTTTTTAGAGTAGCGAAATTAAATCAATGTTATAGACATGTCACCAAGTACTTACTATTTCAAAAGAAGATGGGATCTAGGAATGGGAATATAGAAATGGGAAATAAGAATGAATGCTAGAAATAGAGGTGAAATGCCACCAGAATAAATATTCACTTCAGATACCTTGTTAGGCAGAATGATGGGCGCAGCCCGTACCAGGTCGTCGGCCAAGGGACGTAGATCGTTTGCAGTCCTTTACCGAGAAAGCAAAGACAGTTTCTTCATCAACGTGAACCAAATCCAGTAGCGTTCGTCAATTAGACTCATTGGCAGAGTCGGTATGTAGTTCTTGGGTTATTAGTCTGCTTCAGCTTCAAGATGGCAGTCAAGGGAGAGCAGTGCAGTGGAGTCGTCAAGCGCAATACCGCTTCTGGGCTTCCATGTACTGCAGCAGAGCACGAAGTTGAAGAGCAGATCCCGTGTTGTGAGTACTCTATTACTATCAGAGTGATTTCCAACGCAGTGTGGTGGTGTTCTGTCCACTATGGTATGAAATGCAATGTGCTGTTTGAGGCCTACCCAGGGCTTATATATACCCAGTAATTTGAACTGGTGCCAGCCAGTCCAATCTGGATTTTGTTCTCAAAGCACAGGTCTGAGTCCGTTGAGGGTCGATTCGTCTTGGTTCCTTTATGGCTGCTGTATACTGAAACAACGTTTGAACTGCGGCAGAAAAGTGCGAAGGATAAAAGAATAAAACAGGTGCTGGTGGTTCGAGAGATGTCAAGAAGCTATGCAGGTGCGAGAAGGCAGAGTTGCGAACTCTAGAGTCCGACAACAATAATAAGCAGAAATGGGACCACAGATAGGTAGGATTATCCCCGGTCTCTCACCCAGGAGGCATGTGAAATTTTACATGGTAGGTCTCATGTTCTCTAATAACTGTCTGACAAATCAATCTGGGACCATATTACGATAGAAAATCGGGAGGTGGGAGGAAGGGGGGGGGGCACAATTCCCACGACTACGTTTTTGCCCCTTCATGGGGTTGTAATTAACCACCCACAAACCCTGATGGGGATGACAGGTCATTTATCATCTCGAAACTAATCCTAAAGGAAAAGCCGTCTTAATTCTTACGGCAATACCAATGGGTCCGTTCGTTCTAGAAAATACAATAGGGTGAAAACTGGCTAAGTCAAAACAGTCTCAGAGGAACCCTCTAAGATTTGAATGCGGAAGGGAAATTCTTAAGTAGTTCACAAACAAAAAAAATCAGTTGCTCACTCTCTCTCGCGTCTTCCCACGGGTTTTGAATTTACGTTACTGCCTAAACCTATTTCTCTAAACTACGTTTGATTGTAGAAAAAAAGAGAAAGAGAATCCAGAATGGATATTCATGATATATATATATATATATATATATATATATATATATATATATATATATATATATATGAGTGTGTAGTCTATATATATATATATATATATATATATATATATATAAATATATTTATTATTGTAAGGGTTTTCTGTTTTTAGCCCTCTTAATTATATATATATATATATATTATAATAATATATATATATTAATTATATTATATTTATTGGTAAGGTTTTTCCTGTTTTTAGGCCCTCTTAATTTGATTATTTGATATGTAATCAGATTATATATATATATAGATATATATATATATATATATATATATATATATATATATATAATATATATATAAATCTTATTACATATCAAATAATAAATTAAGAGGGCTAAAACAGAAAACCTTACAATAAAATTTAGCGTAATAATTTCAAAGCTATTCCCCATCTCATTAAGGTCTTTGGATTTAATGTTGCATTAAGAACAACATTAGGATGAAAGAACCGTTACAAAGAATTCTTACGACAATACTAATGGGTTCGCATATCAAATCTCACATAGGTCATGTGGCAATTTTTATGTTGGTTAAACAGAAATATCGTTGGAAAAGAGAATAAAAAGGCTCGAAATCTGTAAAGTATGACAAGACGTGCAGTGCAATTTTCGTTCACCTTAATGAGAATAATCATGGCATTAATTGGACAGTGGCAGAAAACGTAGTTTATTCCAATAAAGGTAAACCTTTTTTTAATATAAATATCAGTCAAAGAATGTTTGAACTTGATCCATTTAAAACAAAATATGTAAAATATACAAGTTATTTAAATTATTTCATAAACTGTCACCTTAGAATAAATGTTTTAACCCAACAATATAAAAGTTTTAACGGAACTTGACCTGGACGTAGATTGAAAAATTCTTTTGAGTCTGGGCCTTAATTTTTCTTTAGGTATGGGAGATTATAGGTTTTTATAAAAGGAATTGGAAATATTTATTTATTCAATGTTATAAACTTAGACTTTAACATGGATTTCGTTAAAGGGAATTTAGTCGTTCGTTTGAGGAAAAACCAGAACATCTTCCTAAACGTTTTTTAGAAGCTCTTCATAAACAAAAAACAAGTCTGACATTAAAATCTCGATGGCCGACAAAGGGGAATGTGTAGTGGTCATGAATAGGTCAGATTACTTAGATTGGTCAGTGATATTAATACTTTACACCAAGATTTCTGCAGCGCCATCTATTTTTGGTATTTAGTCCAATTTTAACAAGAAAATTAAGGACATAAAAGTTGGCGTTACCAAAGAAATGAAAAATGAAAAGATAACTACCCTCGTTTAAACCAAACAAAAACTTCTTTCAGTTTTCTTCTTAAGATTAAAAAAAAACACAAAATTATTGTGTATAACAAGTTTACATATAAGTATTTACATATTATTTTACTCAGCACTCGAGTACTTTCAGGCCCTATCTGTGGCCCATTTTCAAGAGATGTGTAGGTTGTCAGCCTGGGTCAAGGCCCAGCAGTCTTCTGGAACTTCTTGTTGAGCCATCATTTATTTGATGGTTGTTCTGGTTTCCTTGAGAGTTGCTAATCCCCTCTTGTCGCTCTGATATCCTGAGCTGATGGTCAATGGGAGTAACCCTTGTGGTAAGTAAGTGGTCACCAACTGTCTGTTGTGCAGAAAGCCTAATCTCCAGGTCAGAAGGGTCAATCTTAGCTTCTTTTAATTTCAAAGCTTGGCTTATGGGATCTTCTGAGGTAAAACCTTTGTTTCCTTCTATTACTTTAATCTATCTGATGAGTTCTCCTTCAACTAGCCCCCTATGACTGATTTTATTGCTTTTGTATATAAGCCTACTGTTTTTAAAATCCATCCTATGGTCATTTTCCCAACAATGCCTAGCTATAGCACTCCCCTGAGAGTTAAGCTGTACTGCCCTTCTGTGTTCTTGAATTCTATTCTGTGTTCTTGAATTCTAGCCCTTATTCCCCTACCTGATTCCCCCCACCCCATATTTGTCTCCACAATTGCTGCAATTGATTATGTATACCCCCCTACATCATCTGTATTACTGTCTTCTCCTTCCAATTTATTTTTACATGTTTTGGTTTTTACAGTATTATCAAAGGTACACACAAATTTATATTTACTTTCTTTCATTTTTGAAGTGATCTGTTTCATTTTAGGCATAAAAGGGAGGGCAACTATTTTCTTGTTTTCTTTATTCCATGTACTCTCTACATTTGCTCTGTAAAAAAAATCGTCCTAGCTTTGTTGAGTGCACTTTTTCTGAACCATTCCGGGTATGCTAATACATCAAAGCTTTTATCGATGTAATTTATTTTTTTATCTATCTGACAAGGATCACGCGTTCTCATTGGCCTAAGAAATAAACCTGTTAGAGCACCTATATTTATATCATGATTGTGAAAAGAGAAGAAATGAATATATGAGTTTGTGTGTGTGGACTTTCTTTATGTGCTGAATTCATAAACTGTTTCTTTTCTTTCTATGAGTATGTCTAAAAAGGGCAGTTTATTATTGTTACTTTTCTCTAAAGTGAATTGGATGGACGAAAGCTTTAAGCTTTGCCAATATTTCTACAAATGTAGTTCGTCTTGCTATCACCATTGTGCTTTTATATTTCATCAATATTTATATATATAATATATATATATATATATATATATATATATATATATATATATATATATATATATATATGTATGTATATATATATATATATATATATATATATAAGGATGTTGATGTCACACCATCCCAAAAAAGAGTTATCAGCATTCTTAAGCTGTCGCTCAGACTCTCTGTCTCCAAAAATGATGAGTCTGTACATTCCCCCTTTTTACACACACACACCACACACACACACACACACATATATTATATATATATATATATATATATATACATACCTACATACATATATATATATATATATATATATATATATATTATATATATATATATATTATGTAAAAAGGGGGAATGTACAGACTCATCATTTTTAACTTCCCATGGAGACAGAGAGTCTGAGCGACAGCTTAAGAATGCTGATAACTCTTTTTTGGGATGGTGTGACATCAAGATCCTTACTAAGCAGGTTAATGATCGTCCTGTAGTTATGGGCATTCGAGAAGGTAACTTTGAAACCAGTATGGAGTGGTTATGAGGCATGGACGAAGGGTGTGAATTCATGTGTATGAGCTATGTCCGTTCATAATGGCATAGAGAGACTTACGGAGAGGTCTGTGTGAGAAAGGCAAAGCTACGATGGCGTATGCCAAAGAGTTTCCTTTTAAGAGTGCTTGGAGATTCTAGGCTGGAGATGGGTAAGAATTATTGTGCTTTAGCCAAAGATGTGGCTTAACTGCATTTTGATAATTTGTTAAGATGTTCTATTTCATGTAATCTTTTGACTTTGTCTTTACAATTGTGTTTGCTCACTAGTGTGTTCTCCTGTTCTTTTAAAACAGGCGGATCTAGTGAGGGGACTGTGTCCTAGTGGAGGGAACCATATTTGGAGGAATGGTGTGACTAATTACTGATTAAGACTGTTAAAATACCAGGGGGGTATCTGAGTATCTGAATTTTGAGTTATCATTCCATTTAATTATCCTGTAAGAATCTGAGTTATTCGATTAATACTTTGCTTCCAATAAATGTCTATTTTTGTAGTTCCGACTCTGATTTGGTGACCTTAGATAATGAAGGAGAGAGAGAGAGGTTGCGAGTTGAGAGAGAGAGAGAGAGAGAGGAAGGCTATTACCAGAGTTGGGTATCAGGGGAGAGAGAGAGAGAGAGAGAGAGAGAGAGAGAGAGAGAGAAAGTGTTACCAAAAACCCAGTTTGCCTGCCACTCATGGCTTTCGCTACCTAAGTGGATAACAGGGGGTGGTGCCCCCGTTATTTATAATATATATTATATATAATATATATATATATATATATATATATATATATATAATATATATATACTATATATATATATGTGTGTGTGTGTGTATATAAATATAGTGATCAAGTTATTCATATATATTATATATGTGTGTGTGTATGCACACACACAAACATGCACGCACAGGGAGATCAGAATATGCGCATAA
>NC_061104.1:32172756-32177595 GCF_015104395.2 Macrobrachium nipponense
TAGCCATATTGTAGTTACGTACTATTGTTGTATGGCTCCCGTAAACATCTCTCTTATTTAGACAATCTTTGCACCACAATCTCGTTTTTTTCCTTATACATACGCAAGTTATTATGCAGCACAACAGTTTCTTTTATTGAGCAGTACTAGCCACCATGGTTTGCGTACGACACTCGACAAAAGTACTGGCATCGTCGGGCACGCCCACCTATTTGTCAACTGTGCCGTGTGGACAACACTCACAGGTAAGCCCGGCAGAATTTGCCCACCTACCCCGCTCCCCAGCGATCACGCTGCTCGTCTGGACAGGCCTTTAAAGCTTTCATGAAGGAGACAGTTTTTGGATGCAGTCAATCCACTTACCAGATGGATGTGTAGACGAGGAAGCAACGATTCGATGACAGTTTGTCTCTGGATTTCACCTGTGAAGGATTGCAACAGTTTCAGGTTTATGGTAAGTTCACCCATTCACGTATCAAGGCACACATGTCCACGCACGGACAGAAATTGGTAACTACGTTAATTCAAATTAAATGTATGTTAAGTCAAATGTCCCCACCAATGGCTCGACACCTTGATGTGGTGGTGGGGCTTGTGAGGTGCGAGGAAGAAGTGGATGATGGTAGCCGGGCAGTTTTCTACCCTGGCAGGTGCAACCATGCTACTAAGGCCATTTTTGAGTACCCAGACTAAGTTTGATCCTCTTTTGAACCTTCTATTTTTTCATTCTTTCACTTCTTCCCCTGTCAGGATAAACCAATAGTTGATGACCATAGAATGTTAATGGATGATGGCATTCCTCCTCACCTGTAAAATTCAAGTACCTAGTACTGGGTCGGATCTCGACAGACTGATGACGCCTTAAGTGCTGGGGATCAGGTGTATAACCAGGAAGTAACTTCTAGGGGTGGCCCATTAATGTGACATTCCACACCCCTCCCTTGTTGGGCTCCATGGTGGGTGGAGGTCTACCTGGCTGAAAACATCACATTCGTGTACATGTATGCATTATTAGGCCCTAATGTTGATAACTTTGGCTGCCGGATTCGCTCAAGAAAATAAGCCCACCATAACAACGATGGCACCATATGAGCCATTAACAAGAAATAATAAAAAAAGAAAAATGTACAAACCCGACCCAACATTAGTTCATTGTTACCATATTTTTGGGACAGATAATTGGTCCAGATTTCTTGTTCTCAAAACAGATAGGAAAATTTCCTCCTATGTTTTAGAGAACAAATTATTAAGCTCACACCCAACAAGAGAAATGAGTTTCAGAGCACTGAAATTTAATGAATGGCTGATTGAAGCCACAACAAAAGCCCAGTCAGAAACATTTCAGAACATTAAAGAAATTCAAGGGATAAATGTAACGGTGAAAAGCAATGACATGCTCAACTATATTCAAGGTACAGTTGTACTACCCCAAATTGAAAATGAGGAAGAATTACCAGAAAAGAATATTATATTAGAATCACTAAAATTAAGATACGACAATATTCACGATCTGGAGTTATATCAAATTCCAAGTAAAAAATACAAAAAAGGTTCCAGCAAAATAGCAAAAATCAAATTCACAGGTCAAAATTTACCAGCAAAGATTAAAATACTTGGTCAAAATAGAGAAGTACGCCCTCACGTACCGAAACCGCTGCAATGTAAAAAATGTTGCAAATTTGGTCACACATTCAAGAAATGCCAAAATAAAAGAAATATGTGCAGTGTGTGGTTCAGAAGACCATAGAACTGAGTGGAATTGCCCAAATATTAAATGTGCTAACTGTGGACTTCCTCACCATGCAAAGTCAAAAAATGCCCATTCTATATGTCTAATACAGAATTAAAACTTCTGATGAGTAGAACTGGAATGGCAGCAAGAGAGGCTAAGCTTGAGTTAAAAGTTAGAGGGATTCTTGACCCAAGCAGAAATCCATCATATAAAATTATGTTAAAAAATAAGGTTCCCCAAATATCTGAAGCTTGTTTAGAAAATAGGAATCTAATACCTGAAACCACAATAAAAAACAAATATGCTGCTCTATCATCCTTAGATGATCATGATGCCAATACTTCATGTATAGAGACAGCACCTTCCAATGCAGACATTGCTGATGTTTTCCCACCAGATCAGAGAGCAAGGGGAAAAAGGCGAGACCCTGGAAATGGGACCCCTCCGAAATCAAAAAAAACTTGACAACAAAGAGGACTCCCATCCTTTAAAAGTAATATAGATAGTATTGAAGTAGAAGCCGAAACATTAACCACCTCACAAACTAACGATTTCTCAGAAAATAACATTGCCCATTAAACTCCATCACCCATAATAGGACAAAGAGGAAAATCCTTAACTCATCCTCAACCCCAACCAAGTAGCAGTATTCATCAACAAGCTGCCTCTGTTGAAATAGACTCCTCTCCCAGTCTCTGTAAAACAAACAAGACACTCCCAATCACTCAAATTAGAAATGCCTTACCCACTCATGATAAATTATGTGGATGTAATGAATGTTTCATTGTTCAGTTGAATACAATGAAACTTCCATCAACAAGTAGCCTCACTAATATGATTAATAATTTTATCAAATTCAAAACAAAAAACCAACAGGAAAATCTAGAAAAACACTCCGAAGATTGCATGTGTGTAGACCATCTTATTAAAACTCGCTCATCGAGTGCTAGAGGCATAGAACATTTATTGGAAAAAATAAAACAAAAACAAAAGTCCCAAGGAGCAATTACAAAGAGACTTAACATAAAGTCAAATATTCAGAAACCTGCAGTTTTACATGAGTATGCAACCACAAAAGTAAGAGGAAGTAATGTTCTGCTTGACATAGGCCTTCCCCCACAATAACATTCAGCGCTTATATTATTCAGTGGAACTTAAATGGTTTAAAAACACGATAACAAATAGGAGAAATTCAAAGATTACTAAAACAATATGAACTTATAGCAATATGCTTACAACATACAAATGAACTATTGCCTCTCGAGAATAGGCATTATACATTAGCATCACATTCAGTTCCGGATATGATACATTAGGAACAGCAATTTACGTCAATAACCGAATTACTTACGAAAATATATTGTCTAATAGTTCTGAATTCCAACTATCTGGAATTAAACTTCATATTAACAACTCTACTTTTAATTTGTATAATATTTACAACCAACCTTCATGTAATTATGATTTACAAAATCTACTTCAAGTATTACCGAATATAGGTGATGATTTTTTAATGGTTGGAGATTTTTAGTGCCCACAGCCCATTATGGATTCCTTTTGCAATGAAACAGATTCACATGGTAACAAAATTGAGCATATGATTGACAATCATAATCTTTGCATTTTAAATGATGGAAATATTAGCACTTACTTTTCAAAATCCCATGGAAGTTTTTCATCCATAGACTTAAGTATTTGCTCACCTAATATAGTGGACAGATTTGATTGGAATGTTTTAGATGAATCCATATACCAGTGATCATTTCCAATTTTAATATCCTGTTTGGGACATACACCGACACCAACTATCCCCACCCACGATATAATGTAGATAAGGCAGACTGGGAACACCAGTTATAATTTAAAAACTTTTAAAACCAGCCAAGATCCATCCCATTTTACAACAGCAGTAACAAGGTCCATGAATGAGACAGTAGGATTTTCTTCAATAAACTTTGTAAATTACAGCTGCTGACGAATCTATTCCTAAGTCAACTACTAATCCCAAGAAACACTCAGTACCCTGGTGTCTGACACACTATCCACCTGATACAAGGAAAACATATTATAGGTAGAAGATTAGAAACCCCACAATAGATTTAATGCCATAAGTAAAAGACCTCTAAATTTTGAGAGCATCTGCCAAGAAACTTGTAGAGACATTACTTATAGAAATCAGTCTACTAAAACCTCATTACAATCGGATCTCGGCAAGATTCAGAAGGGAAGCCATTAGAGGAAAAATAATGTCATGGCAAAAATATGTATCTAGCATATCTGATACAACCTCAATAAATAAAGTCTGGGAAAACTTTAGGAAAATTAATGGCTCTCATAATTAGATCTCAGAGACATGCACTAAAACATAATGGCCAACCTGTACATGATAGTACACAATTTCGAAGTATTTTAGGGCGTAACATCCAAGCAATAAGTAGTTATATCAATAAAGATGATCACTTTCGAAACCATTAAAGTCCGTGAAGAAGCTGTCCCAATTGAATTTTGAAACATTAGAGGATATATATTATAACCAGATTTTCACAGAAGAGGAATTTGAATATACTTTATCTAACTGTAACTCTTCTGCTCCAGGCCAAGACAACGTAAATTGGCTCTTTTTTTTAGCAAAAACATACATTATTGGAAGCTTTATAATCATTTATGGGGTAAATCACCTGCTCCCAAAAGCATGGAAACATGCTATAATCATACGCCATTGTCAAAACCAGGGAAAGATCCTAGCAATCCAAATAATATATACCAATATCCCTGACAAGTTGCTTGTGCAAATTGCTAGAAAAAATGGTAAATTATAGACTAAATTGGTTGCCTACGTAAGTATAAGACTCTGTCTTCAACTCAATTTGGCTCACAATCTGATAGATCTACTTTAGATTCACTTTCCCATCTAGAAAATTATATACGGAGAGGGTTTGAACGTAAGCAAATTACAGTTCCCATATTCTTTGATATCCAAAAAGCATATGATACGACCTGGAGATACTCAATTTTAAAGTCCTTACACGAAAATGGTTTTAGAGGGCACTTACCAATTTTTATCGAGAATTTTATACAAGATGAACTTTTCAAACACGAATAAATAA
>NC_061104.1:32178095-32268095 GCF_015104395.2 Macrobrachium nipponense
CTGTCTCATTCATCCAGGTATTACTATGCTGACTGTCCCTTTTACTGACATTACTGTGATGACTGTCCCTTTTATCCAGCCATTACTGTGGTGACTGTCCCATTAATCCAGGTGTTACTTTGCTGCCTGTTCCATTTTATCCGGGAATCACTGTGCTTACTCTCCCTTCTGTCCTGACATTAATGGGGTGATGACTCCGTCCATTTTGTCCAGGTCATTACTGTGGTGACTGTCCATTTTATTATCTATATTGAGTCAAATGATGACCATGTGCTATATTTTGATCGTATAAGTGCAAACAGTTACCACATAATTTTCAAAGGGAAAGGGAAAGGGGGATGGGGAAGGGGGGGGGAAAAGGAAGAGTTTACCCGTTTTAAACCTACCTTGTTACCCTAAGTTTGGTCAAACGATGGTCACATACAAATTTGTCTAGATCGGTCAACCGGTTTACCACATAAGTTACAAAGGGAAATGGGTTTGGGGTTGGGAAGGGGAAAGGGTGTGTACTATTGTCTATTTTGGGTCAAATGATACTCATGTGCCAAATTTTGTCTGGATCGATCAAACGGTTAAAAACAAAGGGATGGGGATGTGGGAAGAGGGTGGGGTACTAGTTTGAAACCTACCTAATTGTCTATGTTAGGTCAAATGATGGCCACATGCCAAATTTTATGACAGTCGGGTGGTTAGGATTTCTATAGCGCACAAATATATGGATAAACATACAAACCCACATACAAACATTCAATTATGTATACATATATATATATATATATATATATATATATATATATATATATATATTATATATATATATATATATATATATATGTGTGTGTGTGTGTGTGTAGAATCTACTGGTCACTTACTTTTGTACCAGATATATACGAAATTGTAATAGCCACAATGCCCTCTTAACTTCTTGAATTCTTTGCTCTTTTTTTTGGATACGCTTGTCACTCAAAGCCTGGAGATCCAAGTTCAAAGAAATTTGAAGAAGAAATTGTGATGGCTGGTCCTGGAAACGAACCCAGGTCCAATAATCACAATAATCGTAGTCAGGTCGGCAACGTGACCTCTTTGTGATTATTGGACCTGGCTTTGTAGTGACAAGTGTATCCAAAAAAGTGCAAAGAATTCAAGGAGTTAAAAGGGCATTGTGGCTATTACAATTTCATATATGTATATACATATATATATATAAATATATATATATATATATATATATATATATATATATATATATATATATATAAATGGATGTATGTATGTATATGTGGATGTTCCATATAATCTTTGAAAATTCATCAAGCAGTTTCAACTTAACTTTTGTACACACATATATACAAAAGCAGAAAGGGGGCCGGGGTTGGGGTTACAGTTTGTTAATCTGGGCGGCGTGGTCTTTAGCAAAAGAGACAAGGAGAGACGATCAAGGGACAATCCAGGATGGAATTTAAATTCCCTGTTGACGTGGCATCAATGAAAACGGATTCCAGAATATTTCTTTTACAGTGATCTTTAACCCTGCAGATTATCAAGGATTTAAGTATATATATATATATATATATATATATATATATATATATATATATATATGTATGTGTATATATATATATATATATATATATATATATATATATATATTATATATATATATATATATATATATATATATGGCCTCATTTCACTCTTAATATTTTCTACTTTACAAGTAATTATGCATTTAGAACTAAGTTCGGAGATGGAAAATAATGGGACATTATCTCACTGAATTTCAAAATTTACTCACTCTTGCATACAGCATCGAATCGCCGCATTCAGGGCCCCAAACTGTAGAAGGATTGACAAAATCCTAATTACAAAAGTTCTTGTCTTCATGGCGTTGGTAATAGCACTACCGCTGGTTGACAACTAATTTACTCTCCCTCTCTGCCACTTTGGTTTCAGTCTAGGTTGATTCTGGGACAAGGTAGAACTGAAACTCTGATCAGAGCACCCGGTATTACCAGGCACTTATAGGCGACCAAGGAAGGAAGCTGAACCTAACCTGTGGTTCTTACGATGCCTACTGATCCCTTTACAAATTACGAGTGAGAGAGTATTTACATCTACAACGACGTTGTTTTTGTTGTATCCGGCATCCTGAATTTCAACACCTGTGGTAAGATACACACCTGCCTCATGTATATGACACGATAAGGGGCCATTGATCCTGGCACTGATAGCTGTGTGAGGGTTATTTTAATGAGCTCATCGTTTTTATTTTAGCTAACTGTAGACAAAAATTTCTTTTCTACCACCTTTACACTGTGATAACTGGCTCTGTGCGTGTGAACACACATACACACACACACATATATATATAATTTATATATATATATATATATATATATATATATATATATATATATATATATTATATATATGTGTGTGTGTATGTGTGTGTTCACACGCACAGAGCCAGTTATCACAGTGTAAAGGTGGTATAAAAGAAATTTTTGTCTACAGTTAGCTAAAATAAAAACGATGAGCTCATTAAAATAACCTCACACAGCTAAATCAGTGCCAGGATCAATGGCCCCTTATCGTGTCATATACATGAGGCAGGTGTGTATCTTATATATAATATATATATAATATATAATATATATATATATATATATATACTATATATATTCTGTTATATATATATATATTATATATATATATATATATTTTATATATAAAATATATATATATATAATATATATATATATATATATATATATTATATATATATATATATATATACATATATATATTATATATATCTAACACCCCATTAGACGGGCCAAAGAGGAGGGAGGATGTGGCGGGGAGGATAAACATACATGTATGTAGTTTGTGGTTAAAAGAAGAATTTAATTAAGTAACTGAATTACAATGGAAGTGTGATAATTTTTCTGTGTCCAACTTTGGTTTGCGACCCATAGTTTGAGAGCCACTGGCAATAGGCCATCTGTGTGTGATCCCAACACAATTGTTACAGGATCCTAGCCTCGCAAATGAATAGTTACAGTTAAGCTATATCTCAGGTATGTGTGTGTACTTAATAACAAGCAAAACGAGCATCCCGGAAGCTTGTATACAGCAAGCTAAGGAATATGAAAAGTGAAAGTGCTTTCACTTGGAACGAGTGCGCATTGTCAAAGTTACTATCTATCAGGCAAAATGACTGTTAGCTTGAGTAGACAATAAGCAAGTGGTAAACTCAGAGAGACGATGGCCATCTGTCTGGATTAGAATCCACTACTACTACAAATACTCAATAGGTGTTGACATAAGAATGCGAACACTTTTCTGTAAATACGTTATTTTCACTTCCTTCATAACCAGAATTTTACTTTTAAGCATAGGTACCAATACAATTTATAGGGTAGATCAAGTGGATTTAAATAAATAAATGATACTTTCAGAGAAAAATTAAATTTTTTAAAGCATGACTTGACAACCCTGAGGAACTAAAGGAAAAGAGTAAAGGTAGGTTTACACCTATGCACTTTTGTGTTATGGATTGTTACGGCGTGGGACCGCAAGAAGCCACCAAAAATTGACGCGGTGTGAGAAAAAATTACTATTATTGGGCGGTATGCCACGGACTCATGCGGGGTGGTTACGGGCATGTTACAGGCACATTACGGCGTGTTGTTGCGGTGACGTTTGCGGTGTCTAGCGCAGTGTTATGACGTTGGTGCGGTTTTATGGTTCGTGTTGCTATGCCATGGCATGCCCTCTTGCGGCTTTGTTACTTTGTGTAGTGGTGTGTTGCGGGTGGCTTGCGGTGTTGTTGCAGAGTGCGCGCACATGTGCACGAGACATGACATGGAATGGTGCATGATTGTTGCACATGCACCGTGCCACACTGTGTCGGATATAGAGGCCTGCCAAGCACATCCTTCATTCCACGCCCAGCCAGCATGCATTATGGACCTCCACAGCCTCTCACCCCAGGAGACCCAGAGATTTTTGGTAGCTGTCCTGCCTCTGTGCAGTCCAGGTCATTGGAGGGTTGAGAAGGACGTACTACAGTGCCCCACCCACCTGCACAAATACGCATAAAGGAGCGGCAGGGCAGGGCAGATTGGGCTTGGGAGTGGCTGACACGTCGACACTACATGGAAACTACTACCAGCTGCTACAAGAACTGAACAAGGAGGACCGCAAAGGACACAAGAATTTTCTACGCATCTACCCTGAATTGTTCGAGGAGAATGGTCGAAAGGCTGACGCCCATTTTGAAGAAAGAAGGACAAGAAAATGCGGCTGGCACAAGAGGTGGGACTCAATTTGGTGGTCACTCTCCGCTATGGAGGAGTTATGGAGTTCCATTTGACAACGTCGTGTGTGTGTGAGAGAGAGAGAGAGAGAGAGAGAGGGTAATTGGTAGTTGGATGGTTAACGATTGGATTGGCTGTTGGTGAGTTCTGGGTTGTCTGCTGGTGCTGTTAGAGATCAGAGTTCTGTGTTTTGAGTGAATCTTTTGGTGAGTCTTTGGTGAGAGCTGGTGACAGACAGTAGTGTTGGCAGCAGTCTAGTGAAGGCATTGAAATTCGTTTGAGTTGTGTATTGTTGATTTGGTTGTTTGGTGTTGTTAGTGGGTGGTGTGTTGCCTTTTGTGTTTTTTTTGTGTTGTTGTTATTGTGTGTTTAGTTGGGGGTTGTTTTGTGGGTGTTGCCTTTTTGTGTTTTTTTTGTGTTTGGTGATTGTTTGTGCAGTGGTCTTTTGTTGTGGTTATATTCCCCTTGTTTGTTGTTGGTTTTGTGGTTATTCCTGTTGTTGTTGTGTTGTTGAGTTGTGGTCCTTGGGTGTTGTGTTGTGGTCATTAGTTTGTTGTTGTTGTTGTGTTGTTGGGTTTGGGTTGTGGTTCTTGGTTTTTTGACTTGTGGTTGTTTATGTCTCCAGCAAACATCGACTAGCGAACAGCACAGCATAGCCCGGAAGTATCTGGAGTGGATGGTAAGTACATGTGGTTGTTTTTTTTTTTTTTTGTTCTGTGTGTAGGTTTAGGTCAATTGTCCTACTTGTATTCTGTAGTGTAAAGAGGAAAGTGTGACTGGGTGTGGGTTTGGCAGCTGGAGTGATTAGGTTTATGTGGGGGGGAATTACCCGCTTGTTTTTTAAGCTTGTGATCCCGCAACACCGCCACCTGGCAAGTGGGAACGACTATACAAGTCTCCAATACAGCTTCAGAGTCTCCAAGAGTTCCATATATCGGTTTATCCCATTAGTCTGTTAAGCCATTATCGACACATACAAACCAGAAGTGATGAAGTGCCCCAAGACACCAGAAGAATGGAACAGCGTAACAAAACAATTCGCCTCAAAGTGAAACTACTTCAATTGTGTGGGAGCCCTGGATGGGAAGCACGTCGCGATCAAGAAACTCAAAGGTGGAAGATCACTGTGCTTCAATTACAAGAATTTCCACAGCATCATCCTCATGGCCTCTCCGATGCAAAATACAGGTTCCTGTTCGTTGATGTCAGTGCAGAAGGAGGTGCTGGGGATGGAGGAACCTGGCAGAAGTGCAACCTAGCCAGAGGCATCACATACAACCGAGTAGGACTCCCACAAGACAGAAATCTGCCCAACAACGACGAACCCATCCCCTTCCACATAGTTGCCGACGATGCCTTCGCTCTCAAGTCGTAGATGATGAAGCCCTACTCCCACCAATCACTAGATCCCACTGAGATGGCGAGTCTTCGGGACGACGATGCAACAGGATGTACAGGTTTGCAAGAAGATAACTTTGTGCGCATGTGTCATGCACAACCTGGCACTGCAACACTACCCATTGCTGGCACCAACGTCGACCATGAGGACCAACACCATAACGTTGTACCAGGTACTTGGAGGCAGGAGTCGCTGAACCTCATGGAACGACTCATGGCAAGAAGGGGACCGAACTACACACCTCGAGCGAAGGCCTTAGAGATTACCTGGCCCAGTACTACTCATCGAATGCAGGCGCAGTGGAATGGCAAGAGCGAATGGTGTATCCTCGAGGACAACCAGCTACTAACGACTAGAGGACCCAAAGAACTGTAATAAAACCTAACCCAACCAATCTTACTATAATGGGCGTAATGTCTGTCTGTCTGTCTGTCTGTCATTCAATTACGGCCAAACGCTGGTCAGATGGGCATGAAACTTGGCAGGGTTATGGTGGGGACCCCTAAGATGGCTTGTAATGGGGTTTCATCCAACCTACCCCGCTCCTTTGTAGGGGTGGGGGTGAGAAGGGATTCCCTGTAACGGAGCTGTTTTTCTGGCCGTGAAACGAGGCTGGTTATTCCCGTAGACTTAGTTACTTTACAATTTTTCGTACATAATTTCTGTACAACTTCCCCGGAGAAAGTCGCGAACACAATAGAAGTTGAAAATTATCATCAATATCCGCAAGATTTTTTGAATAACTTAAATCCATCGGGACTGCCAGTGCACAAAATAATGTTGAAGAAGTACTGCCCGGTAATGTTGCTTCGGAATTTCGATCCTGCCAATGAACATAATAAAAAGGAAACTGACAAGTTCCTACTTTCTACTCTTTTTTGGAAGACACAGGATCATAAAAGCATTTATCAGTAGCCATAACGCACTGACATACAAGTTGCGTCTTTGCAGTAACGTAATGAAAAGAAAGATACTTTATTATTCGTATCACCGTGCAAAGTAATTGACATCACCGTGCAAAGTAATTGACAAAGGAACGAACCAATCAAGATCCCTGTTCCATTAAATGAAAGTCACCGACAAGAGAGAGAGAGAGAGAGAGAGAGAAGAGAGAGAGCTGAGCGAGTTGGAGAGAGAGAGAGAGCCAATTTAACGACATTAATGCACTACAATTTTATAATTTTATCTTGCTATCGAAAAATGAGAGAGAAAGAGAGAGGAGATAATTTGTGATTTGAGAGCTAAGTAATCCGATAATCCCATCAACGTCTTCATTACTTGACTTACATTGAGAGAGAGAGAGAGAGAGAGAGAGAGAGAGAGAGAGAGAGAGAATATCATTAAAAGAAGGGAAACAACAATGAATAAGAATTTCTCTGCATTCGTGATCGTCCCTTGAATTGCATTACGAGAGAGAGAGAGAGAGAGAGAGTAGAGAGAGACTATTCGTGTAATCGCCCTTATTTTAATATTGCTGAACAAATAGTAGCATATAAATTTTTCACTTCTGCAACCCGTACTACGATGGGTAAGTTTGCTAGTGTACATAATTGTAAATAAAGATCATGATGTATTTTTTTTTGTTTTACACTCCCATACTTTAGTATTGTCCTAAGATCTAATAATAATATAAATATAGATAAAGGAATTATTTGGAATGATGATTGGTACATATAAAAAATGATGTTGGAAAATAATGAACTGAAAGTAATAATAACATAATTCATAATAATGAGACAAATGAGAAGCAAATGATGGACATAACAAAAATACTTACTAAACAAACATGAAAAGGATAGAATGTAAGAAAATGAACATGAAAAGCATAGAATGCAAGAAAATGAACATGAAAAGCATAAAATGTAAGAAAATTAACATGAAAAGCATAAAATGTAAGAAAATGAACATAAAAAGCATAGAAAGTAAGAAAATGAACATGAAAAGCATAGAATGTAAGAAAATGAACATGAAACGCATAGAATGTAAGAAAACAAATATGAAAAGCCAGCGGTAGGGGGCTGCAAGTCTGCCAAGAGACTGTTGACTAGCTGCGACAGCGAAGAAGTTGAAGGTCTTGGGGAGAAGTTCAGTGGTGTCGACCATCCATTGGGAAGAATGACAGAGTCGATACCCGTGTCGCCTGTGTCGAGTAGACCTGTGATGATTGAGAACTGCTGCTGCTGAGGCTGCTGTTGAGGGAGGGGATCATATTGGAAGAACGCAGGTTTGGGGTCGAGATGTTGAACCACTGGTGTAATGATCCCCGAATTGGTTGCAGTGCAGAAGCTGTGGAATTTCCTGTTTTTTGTCTGCATTCCTTTCTCAACTCGTGTGGGTGTCCAGTGGGAACAACCCCCACGAGCCATGGCCTCTTTCTGTCGTGGCATCCTCTTCTTCACTTCCCTCCAAACTGTGGCTCTGTTGACTCTGCAGTCCTTCAGTCGACTCAACTGTGTTGGCGGATAGCCGTCGCTCCTCTGTCAAGTTGGTCGAACTCTTCTGCTTCAGCCGCCTTCGCTGGATCAAAGCTGCTGACAGGCCCAACATGTCAGCACTGGAGGAATCCTCTGCGTCGGTTCTGTGGGACGATACAGGTGAGAAGTGATCGCTTGCTATTGTGGGTTCGTGGGCATTGTGACTTCCCAGGAATGCCCACGTAGTCATCACATCCTCCTCCCGTGCTGTCCTGTGCCATGCAGCCGACCCGCTCTTGTGCTCCCTCTTCCGATCTTCCAGAAGTCGGTACAGCGAGCTCGAAGTACTTCCGAATTTGCTGGAAGGTGCAATTGGTGAAGTTCGCTGCCAGTTCATGCCAGAGTTCCTCCTTCCTCCTTGGGTTGGACCATTGACTGTCTTGGTCGTATAGGTAGGGTGTGACTTGACGAAATCGACGATGATATCCTTGTCCTCTGGCGTGAACGGGTAGTCTTGTATGTTCTTCTTGCTGGGGTGGTATTGTTTCTTCGGCTGCACTACGATACCACTCGGGCCTGCGGTGTCCTGGGTTTCCACAAGTGAGGATAATCCGGGTGGGCTCTATGGGCAGCTCTTCATTGTGGTCAGACGTCTCCTCTGGTTGTGCAGGCTGGATGTCCTGGGTGTCCTGGGTGACCTGGGACTCCTGGGTAGGCCTGGGGGTGGTATTGCAAAGAGGCATCTTCATGTCACATGACTTGAGAGTGGCTGGGTGAGAATGGCTGGGTATTCCCGTGGTGACAGGCTGTCAGAGCATGAATGTGCCCCAGTTCTGTCTGGCCCCTTTATCCTCCCCAGAGTTCCTACGGCAACCTTCCATCCAATCGACCTAGGAAGACGCCGTAACACGCCACACGCACGCCACATGCATCGCAACATGTGTGCGCCATGTATTAATCATGTATGAAGGTGCCACACCTACTCCACACGACACAACACTTGTAATATCTGTGAGTTCAAGGTCAAGGTGGTTACCATGTCTGTGTGTGGGCTCATATGTTAACTGCTGACAACCAGACATAGTGAAAAATCTAAAGCAGCGACGCCATGATTATTCATAGCAGTAAAAGAGCTCAACCATTCAGTGTGATGAACATTACAAAAACTAAACAAGCCTTGGAGTAAGCTTCCTGAAGTGTGACCAATTTGGTAAGCAAACAGACATAGTCTTCCATAGACTAATCATACACCTTTCATGACGAAATCATTCCATGACCCCTTGAAAGAGATTAAGATTGATTAAAATGTGTTTTCTAAACCACGGAATTACAATTCAGAAAATATGCCGCAAATCAAACAAAGATGCCAAACAAAAGTGGATATGAAATTGATAGACATTGTTTTGTAAAATGACATTTATCGATTTTGTGGACCTGAATAAAGTTCAATATCACACACCACACACACACATATATATATATATATATATATATATATATATATATATATATATATATATATATTATATATATATATATATATATATGACTGGTAAAAATGTTCTGTTACAACAGAATTCCATCTAATAAAAGGAGCCCATAAAAACACCAAAATATAGAGAGAAAAGTACTATATTTCAGAGACTGCTGTCTCTCTCTTCAGGTATATGAATGAGATCCAAGAGATCCATCCATAGGTAAGCCAATTTAGGTCACCCTCGCTGATAATCTCTTCCTTTAATCTTCTTAAGTGTTGGTTGAATGAAAACATTATCGATCACATCTGAAATCCATGCTCCTTTTGAGATGTTCATTACCTGCCTCTCTTTTATTAAGGCCGATTCTATCATTTGACTCTTGTACCGGCAGTTGCTGCTATAAATTATACGTGACAAATTCCAGTTTATTCTATGGTTTATGTTCATTTAGGGTAGGCTCCACTTGGGGGGTTGCCGATCGTAAAAATATTTGCCAAAAATACACTAATCAAGACAGGGCTAATGAATTTTCAGGCATTATTAGCACTATAATAATGCATATTCCCTTGTAAGTTTTATCATCCTACAGGGAAAATTAATGATTTTATGAAAAAAAATGTGAAAAAACGGAAATTTCCGGCCGGCCCTTTTACTGAAGGTTATTTGGTGATTGGTGAGAAACTACAGTCTTGAATAGAAATTCGGTCTGACAGAATGTTGGTATATCCACCTGAAACATGCACAAAAAAATTATCAAAATAGAACAGTAAAATAAGCACGTAATAACAAAAAAAAGAGCAACAACTTTGTAAGTTCAGCAAAAGCCCCGCCGAAATATCAGACTATAGCTAGGAAGAAATATTCAGGAAAAATTCAAATCTCGATTTAGGGACAACAAAACCTTTTGAGAGTTTGTAGTTATTATGTCACTTGATAGCCTAAAACATCTAAAAAATTATATTATTTAGGACATCAAAGAAAAAACCAACCCCACCCTTTTTTTTTTTTTTTTTTTTTTTTTTTTTTTTTTTTTTTTTTTTTGGAGGTGGGTTTTCTTTGATTGCCTAAATAATATAATTTTTAGATGTTTTAGGCTATCAAGTGACATAATAACTACAAACTCTCAAAAGGTTTTGTCCCTAAATCGAGATTTGAATTTTTCCTGAATATTTCTTCCTAGCTATAGTCTGATTTTTCGGCTGGTTTTCGCTGAACTTACGAAGTTGTTGCTCTTTTTTTTTGTTATTACGTGGCTTATTTACTGTTTTCTATTTTGATAATTTTTTTTTTTGCATGTTCCAGGTGGATATACCAACATTCTGTCAGACCAATTTCTATTCAAGACTGTAGTTTCTCACCAATCACCAACAACCTTCAGTACGAGGGGCCGGAAATATCCGTTTTTTCACATTTTTTTTCATAAAATCATGAATTTTCCCTGTAGGATGATAAAACTCAGGGAATATGCATTATTATAGTGCTAATAATGCCTGAAAATTTCATTAGCCTGTCTTGATTAGTGTATTTTTGGCAAATATTTTTTACGATCGGCACCCCCCAAAGTGGAGCCTACCCTTTATATGGTTGAAAATAGCTGAGTTCTGTTGTCCATACCTAACTGACTGTTTGTGTTGTATTAATCTCGGGGAACTGATTTTTCCTGTAAATCCGATGTAAGATTGGTCACAGTCCTGGCATGGGATCTGATAAACCCCAGTGTCCTTGGGGGATGTCTTTTGTTTGGACGTTAATCAGGGATTTGGCTAAGGTGCTCGGGTAAGTAAATGCAAAAGGGTTAGATTATCCTAGGGTCTGAGTCACCTTCTTAATTGTGTCCAGGTGGGGAATTTTTATTTTATTGTTGGGTGTATCTCTGGCTTTGTCTTTAGGGGGTCGGTAGAAAATTATGTTTGCTTTGTGAATTGCTTTCCCAATTATATGGTCAGGATACTTTAAAGACGAAGTTGCTTGCGAATTAGTTCAAATTCTTTTTCTTTTTCCAGGAAATCTGGGGAACAAATTTGTAAGGCTCTTAAGAACAGGTTGCTGGCTACACCTATCTTGATAGCAATGTGGTGATAGCTAAAGTAGTGAATGTATGAGAGTGAAAATGTTGGTTTTCTGTATATGGTAAATTTGTATTCTGTCGTGTCTCTGATTATTAAAACATCAAGAAAAGGAATTTTGTTGTCTGTTTCCCATTCAACTTTAAATTTGATGCTGGGCACTAATGCGTTTAATTTTGAAAGGAATTAATTAAAATTGCCCTACCTATTATCCCAAAATGTTAGAGTATCATCAACATATCTCATCCAAAGCATGTTTTCATTCAACCAACGCTTAAGAAGATTAAAGGAAGATTATCAGCTGGGGTGACCTATATTGGCTTACCTGTGGATGGCATCTCTTTGGTAATTAAATGAGCAATGGTAAGTGTTTACATAATAAAAATATGGAATGTTAGTCTATATATAAAAGACTAAAACTAAAGAGGTCAACCAGATGCTTGCAGGAATGTGATCAGACTAGAGACGCTAAGATGACGTATACAATAAAAGTAGGCTAAGATAACATGCCGTCACCTGTAGTCATTCATTGTTTATAAACTTTAGTCCAAGCTCCCTGCTTGAGACAACTACCGCGACCTATAATTCAAACGGCCTACGTGATCTGTAGCGTGTCTCTTTTGATTTGTATGTTCGTATGTAACTATGTCATCTGATTGTATGTTCATATGTTCGTGCTACTGTCTGTTCCTTTATGACTGGTAACCGAGATGGTAGTAGAGCAGAATAGAGTTAGCTATCGTCATTAGAAGACCTGTATCTCTTTACCTAAGCTTTATCATGTAGAGAGAATAGAATTAGCCATCATCATTGGCAGAAGCGATCAAGCTATCGTCATTAGAAGACTTGTACAATCATACCTGATCTTCACCATGTAAATTCAGAGAATATAAGTATTTTTATACTTTGTGGTTTCTAGTAGAACCTAACCTCATCACCGAATCATCATGAGTTTAACACATCGTCGTCATAACCAAAGAAGATAATACCGACTTCGTAAGTGATCTACAAACCCCAAGACACTCCCATGAATATGGAAGTGCAATACCAACCGACTTAGCGTAAGATTATCGCAAGTCTAACATTACCTCATAGGGCGCCTTATTATACAAGGCAACAGCCCTAAAAGTGGTGGCAGCGACTGTACGCGCCTAAAAGTGGTGACAGCGGTCCAGAAGAACTCTACAACTTCTCCGAAGAAAAACCAGAATAATAAATCATGAAGTCAACGACGATGAAAGCAGCAGATTCTTCAAGCAACCTAGTATCATCGTTTAGTGAGAGACTTCAGAAAACAACAAGAACTCTTCACCGACGACGAAAAGCAAGAGATTCTTCAAGCAACTTAGTATCATCGTTTAGTGAATAACTTCAAGAAACAAAACCGATGTGTCCTTTCCTACGGCAACGCAAGCTTCGTCTCTCATAAGAATCATTCAAAAAACATCGTTATTGAGCGTTTCCGGCACTTCAAGAACAAACCGAACGCGTCTGCAGCATCGGATCTACAAGGGCTCGAATCATCCCAACATCGCGAACGGGGGAAACTCAAGCCAAAAAATCAGGTCATCCGCTAAATAGAGAAGGAGGACAAGGCCGTGTGTCGTTATCGGAACACCGTGACTTCCCACAAAAGCAAGCTAAGTACAATTTTTTATTCATTTGGAGTAACTTTTTTTACAGAAATTATCTACATCATTGAGATATCGCTACTGCGAGTTTTTATCTTTGAGTGTCTGTTTCCAGAAGTTCTACTGAAATATCATAATCATATACTATGTTAATTTTATCATTTTGGGTGATTATTAATCCCTTACGTAACAAATCATATTAAAAAGTGAATATGCGTTTATGCAGTGGACGTCTGTATTTATACAGACGCATGGGTAGGGTCGTTAAGCACCGTAGTGATTAGAAAACACACAAAAAACAAGTGGAACACCCGTACAAACCTAGATAAATTAGAGGTAACACTACTTCGGTCATGACAATAAATGCTCCTTTGCAAAGTCCCGATCGCAGTTTTAGCCTTGAATTTTTGAGTTATATAAAATATCGAACCTCAATGACTCAACTTTACTTTAAAAATTCGGCTGGATTGCAAGGAATAACATGCCTATAAAAAACTTTTATAGGCTAAGTGCGCTGACCAGGATCCCTCACTATTTCAAATTTTAGCAAAGAATGAAGTAAACAACAGCAAGTACACGATAACGCAGTAGAGATAACTTATAATAGTAATCGCTCAATTCTTTATAGTTCGTCATTCATATGTTCGTTGTTTTATACATAACTAGCAGCAACATAATGCTAAAAACATACAATACGTTGTCGATGGTAATAAAGAGAAGGATCCTAATTATTACAAAAAGAAATAGGTAAACAGTAGCCTTAACAGAAACAAATAAATCGTGCTTAAGCACTTGGGTTTTGTGTCATCCAGTCAAGCGGTCAAGGTTAGTTAAATCTGCCGAGTTTTCAAAGCAAAGCAAATTCCGCACAATAAGCGACTCTAGCAGAGTGGGGAAAAGCGATGTTGGATCATGCATGCCAATATCTTTTTGAATTAAAAAGGATTTTTCCTATAAATCACACGACAGTATAAAGTAATCAGAGCAGGTTCTAGTAATTTTAATACATAAGTTATTATAAGTAGTGGTGGATTAAGCCCGACTGTACGCGCCGTAAAAATTAGAATATCTTGTTTTATTCCTTTAGTACACGTAATATCCTGTATTTACGGACTCACTGTCTGTTGTTCGAACTTCCCTAATGAGAAGTCCGGATAAGCGAGTGCTTACAGATACCTCTATAGTTATAAAAAACATTGATCTGTATCGAGCGTAAATGTAAGATATCCATCTATGTGTATACAAAACATTACCTTACGTCCTGCCAAATAAGGCATGTTTATCAAAGGAAAATCCTATAAACCTTCAAACATATTAAAATCCGTTTGAACAAAAAGAGAGAATTAATCAAATAATAACTTATATAAAGGAACTATACATTTGTCTCATAAATCGTAACATTGTTCAAATGACCCAACAGAATTCTCCCACAACCGCAATCGCAGTTTGCACGCAAAATCTCGAGAAGCATGCACCCTCGAATGTCTTAGTGCGTGTAAAAAGACCTTGCTGGGAAATGAAATTTTAATCCTTCCCGACACTCTGAAATATAACGATTTCCACGAACAAAGCCCTAGACACGGTTGACTAGCAGCAACAAGTTAAATCTAGTGATCCACAAACGTATACATATCGTGGATACGGAAGTTTATAAATATCGCATTTTTTATTGTTACTAATTTTTTTTAATCCCGCCCAACCAGTCGTAGATGAATCTCTCTGATAATCATCTAAAGTAATATCCGTAAAGTCATTCAAGCAGAGGTGATTCAGCAGAAATTTTTTTTTTTATCATTTACCTGAATACCAGGAAGTTTCTCCACTAGCGAGTGATCTCTGGGGAAAAACGGATGTCATTGAAAACAAAATACGGTCTAAAGACAAACATAAAGCTATATACGTACCTTCGTATAGACTCTCAATGAAATTTCAAAATAGAGATAAATGACGAAGTTGAAAAATGTTAGTAATAGGAGTCATTAGGAAATCAAATAAGCCCATATAATTTTCCCTCAAACGTCATGCCATAAAAGATCGGACTTGGCGTATCTGCGTAGATTCTGTCGCTTAAACAAGGAAACGACTCCCGATAGTTTCCAGTGCCATGTACCGACGACATCTTATCTCTGTTAGGTTAGAATAAATTTTTCACCAGCTTGGACTTACTTAAAAGCTTTTACCAGATACCATTACCTAAGTGATTGTACCTCATACACCGTTTTCAGCACACTCAGGGGACATTATCAATTTTTACGTATGCCTCCGGCTTACGTTGCGCCCCAATTACAATATAGTGTTTGGAGACTTTTAGGGGATACCCTACATGCTTATATGGTTGGTCTTATAATCTTTTCTAAATACCTTAGAAGTACATTCACATAAACTAGAGCTAGTGCTACAGAGACAAAGACAAATAATCTCAGAGTAAAATATCTAAATGTGAGTTTTTAAAAACCGAACATGTTTATCTAGGTTTTAAATGTCTAGTCAAGGTCTTAAAGTAGTCCATGGTAAGGTGTCGGCTATTCATAACTTCCGGTACCTATTAACGTAAAAGGGGATACAGCACTTTTGCGCTGTAGTGGGTATTACAATCGTGTGCAAATATGTAACTCTTCAATCATGACAGCTCCTTTAACAGATCTTACGAAGAAGAGCGTAGATTTATTATGGTCTAAAAAGGAATCAACAGGCGTTCGATATCTTAAAAGCGGAATAATGCAGCTCACCTAACTTAAAAATCCCTGATTTAAATAAGGAATTTTTTTTTATTGCAACAGACGCCTCAGACCAAGGGGTAAGAGGGGTACTACTTCAGTAATATGATAAACAGTTCTTTCCTATAGCTTTTTATTCATGTAAACTAAAGCCCTCTGAAAGTAAATATACAGTAATAGGCAAGGAAGGGCTAAGTATCGTTAACTCACTAGTACATTTCAAGTTCATAATCTACGGCTATCCTGTTAAAGTCCTCACTGAGCATAAGTCACTTACCGAGTTTTTCAAAGGCTTTAATCACAGTCCAAAAGGAACTCGGTGACAAATGATCATTCAGGTCTTTGGAGCCAAGATAAGATATCTACCTGGGAAGGCAAGTATCATAGCTGACGCATTATCCCGCAATCTCGCATCATACAGCAAAGAACCATTAATTGGACTAAAAGATATAGAAAACATCGTGCCTATTTGTTAAAACCGTATCTAAACAAGAAAATTCCTTAACCCAAGAGATCGCGAGCATTGAATATCTGGGTCGGAGCGCCGAACTGTTACAAACTGAACAAAGCAAGTGTCAACAGCGATAAGCAAAACAATAAACACTTCGAAACGGAAACAGGGTCAGCGACTCAGCAATAACAATAAACACTTCGAGCAGAAACCCTAAAGCAAAAGTATATTTAAAGTATGTGTATCAGAATAATGTAATCAAATGTAATATTATATGTAGGTCCGTGACGAGGAAAACCCGAAGAACTCAGCAGGTGACTAACGACCAGGTAGTAGTAATAATCTCCTTCATACCAATCGTCCTAAACTGGTTGCATTCCGTCATCCAGGGTTCCCTATTATGTCACAGAAAGCCAAATCACTGTTTACTGGCCTACGATGCTTACAGATATAAAAAGCACATAACTAATTGTAACACGTGTCATGAAAACAAGGGATACACTAAGATACCTGTCAGTTTAGGGGGCTATCCTGTGCCAAATCAATCCTTGAAAGAATATACGTAGAATTATTAACATAAATTACGAGTCTGACAGAGGGAATAAACACTTCTTAGTGTTAATAGTTCCTTGACACGTTATATAGAATTAATAGCACTAAAAACAAACACCGCAATTGAGTGCGTTAGGAATATTTATGAGTGCTAAATCAGTAAACATGGAATTCAACACATAATAATCTGTGACTCGGGTGGTGTAAATCAATAATAATCTCCTTAACACGTTGTGTGAATTCCTATCCATTAACAACCAATAGTATATTTTATCGCCCAGAGTCAATCGGTTTTTGGTAGAATAAGAGATAAATAAGGAAGTGTCAATGACTGGTAACCGAGATGGTAGTAGAGCAGAATAGAGTTAGCTATCGTCATTAGAAGACCTGTATCTCTTTACCTAAGCTTTCTTTATCATGTAGAGAGAATAGAATTAGCCATCATCATTGGCAGAAGCGATCAAGCTATCGTCATTAGAAGACTTGTACAATCATACCTGATCTTCCCATGTAAATCAGAGAATATAAGTATTTTTGTACTTCGTGGTTTCTACTAGAACCTAACCTCATCACCAAATCATCATGAGTTTTAACACATCGTCGTCATAACCAAAGAAGATAATACCGACTCGTAATGATCTACAAACCCCAAGACACTCCCATGAATATGGAAGTGCAATACCAACCGACTTAGCGTAAGATTATCGCAAGTCTAACATTACCTCATAGGGCGCCTTATTATACAAGGCAACAGCCCTAAAATAAATACCACCTTTTCTGTAAACTTTTCTCATTCATATACCTGAAGAGAGAGACAGCAGTCCTCTGAAATATAGTACTTTTCTCTCTATATTTTGGTGTTTTTATGGGCTCCTTTTATTAGATATATATATATAGTATATATAGATATAACTATATATATATATATATATATATATATAATAATATATATATATAGAATATATATATATATATATACTATATATATATATATATTTCAGAGACAGGCACCCCCCATTCCCTTATTAAGTAGTGAATGACCCGAAGAAGTTACATTTGCAAAATATATAGTGGGAGATATGTCCTTAGGTGATACTTGGAGTCACCCCTAAGTCAACGTTGGTCCTGTCAATTGTCTTAATCCGCTTTATCGTTACCTTAAGGAAGATATTGTCTATATGGTCAGAGTCCCAGGCACCACTGGAAAGGGTGATCCTATTAGCTTGTTTTATTAGTGAAGATTCTACTATCTGACTTTTGTATCGACAGCTGCTTTTGTATAAAATTCAGGATGGGTTCCAATCCATGGTATGGTTCATGTTATTTATATGATGGAAAATTGCTGAACTATACTGTCCATATCTAACTGAGAGCTTATGTTGAGTTAATCTTTCTGAGAGAGATTTTCTTGTGAATCCATAGTATGACTTATCACAATCCCTACAGGGGACTTTATAGACTCCTACATCATTAGATACTGGTTTCTGCTGAACATTAATTAAGGATTTCCCCAGTGTATTTGGGTAAGTGAAGAGGAAAGGGTTAGGTTGGCCTAATGTTTGTGTGATCTCTCGTAAATTTTCCACTTAAGGGATTATGATTTTGTTTGAGAATTTTTCCTTTTCTTTGTTTTCTATGGGTTTTGTAAAAAAAATGCTCTTTGCTCTATGTATGGTTTTCTGTGTTAGGGGTATTTTAACAAGATAAGTTGAATTCTGATTGTTTCAAGTTCTTTGTTAAGAAATTTGGGGAGCAAATTTTGGGGCAGGGCCTCTTAGAAATATGTTACTTGCTATGCCAAGTTTAATTGAAATGTTCATGATAGCTGTAAAAATGCATGTATGTATTACATATGAGGCAGATATTTAGCATTTAATGCATAGGCATGGACTGTATTGCTGCCCTATGAAAAATTATCAGAAAGCGAGTGTGTCGGAACATCTTACCTGTTGACACCACATTCTTTGAAATAATAGACATCAGCATTGGCTCTCATGGTGATAAAAGGAAATGTTATTTATTAAGGGGAATTAACTGTTTAAGGTTACCTTGAGCATTGACTGAAACTAGTGTGTGAGTTTGTTCCGATGCGATGGGCGGAACCAGCGAGAGATAGGTTTTATCTTTTGAGAAAGATCAGTTCCCTACAAAGGAAAATCTAGAATGAAGAAAACCCTGTTATTTTGAAGATCAAGAGTTATGACATAAGTGATGAGTGACTTCATGAACTCTTCCTGTGAAATGAGCTCGTTATATGTCAGTGACGTAATCCCTCATTCCCCCTTCTAAAATGGACGTCACTGACGTCATGTAGAAGGGGAGTGCTTACAAGGATGTCTGTTCATTCGTATATCATATTTCACCCTTCCTGAGAGTTTTCCAAGCAATTTTTGTTCACTATATGTCGATCTTTACAAGCACAAATGGTGTGGCATGAAAGACCACAAAAAAACTGAAATATGGCCATGGAGAAATAAGTGATTCTTTTTATCACTAATCTGTTTTTTTTTTCCAGTGTTTGGATCCTTTTGACCTTCTCTATTATGTGCCGATGCAGTGAACTCCTGTATTTCACATTTTATTTTTATTGATTTATAAATATTTGTAAGCCTAATAATTACCAGTTCTGATAAGCCCTTGTTGTGTATTACAAAATTTTATACTGAGTGCCTTTTTAATTTGTGGAACATGTCTGGGTTTGAAGAGAAGTGTTTCTCTCTCTGTGGTTTGTGGGTTTGTTTCAGTTAGCCAAGTCTTGTTTACAACATTCGGTTTTTTTTGTGTATCATGTATTGAGTTCAACTGGGAAACCTTTGATTCACTTATGGTTTAATTAATCTAGTTTTACTATGATAGCTAGACTCTTGCTTATCTTTTAAAATAAAGCCTATTTTTATAGTTCAGGGTTTAATTCAGTGCCTAAATTAATTCTTGCAATTGTCTTGTGTGCTGTTAGAAGTTTTCAGGTTGGTTATGCTACTGTTACAATGCATAAAGGGAACTTGACCCATTTACATATGAGAGTGAGAATGTTGCTTTCCTAAAGATAGTGAATTTGTAGTTGTTATTAGTTCTGATGAACTTTCCTTGCTTATTTTGGGTTTTCCGAATACATTGGGAAATCCTTAATTAACATTCAGAAGAAACCAGTTTCTAAAGATGAAGGAGTCTATAAAATGCTCTATGGATTCACAGGAAAATCTCTCTTGATAGATTAACTCAACAAAAGTGCTCAGTTAGATATGGACAACATAATTTGGCAATTTTCCATCATATAAATTACACGAATCATATCATAGATTGGAACTCATCCTGAATTTATACTAAAGCAGTTGTCAATACAAATGTCAGATGGTAGAATCTATATTGATAAAACAATAAGATAATAGGGTCAACCTTTCCAATGGAGCCTGGACTCTGAGCATATAGACAATATCTTCCTTAAGGCAACAATGAAGTGGATTAAGACAACTGAAAGAAGCAATGTCAGCTTAGCGTTGACTGCAGGCATCACCTAAGGGCATATCACCCACTATATATTTTGCAAATGTAACTTCTTCTGTCATTCACTACTTGAGTGCACTAAATTTATGTCTCAGAGTACCTGGAATTCCTGGGTTTGGTAGTGTTCTTATCTGCTGATATTTCTGTGCGCTATGGAGGTATAAGAACACTTGTGGGATCCCCCAGGGGGAAGGGGAGCAGAAGGGGTGAAGTGAAGTCTGCAGGGCTTGAGAAGTCTGAGGAAGTTCTACTTCTGAGCAGTTCTGAGAGGTTCTGAGTGAGAGCTCCTGCAGCCCGCTCTTTTAAAATATTCCCTGGGTAGGCTTCGCACTAATCCACGGTCCCCTGTGGAGAGTAAACCCAGAACAGCCAATGGGAATAAAGAGAGTTTTTTGAGAGAATGGAAGCTTTCAGTTCACAGGGGCAACTTGCATATAGGCAAGGATGAATGAGTCTTGTTATAGAGAGGTCTTACCTTTTGTTGGTTCTGGCTTAAAATGCTGAACAATATATATATATATATATATATATATATATATATATATATATATATATATATATATATATGTATATATATTATGAATGAACCCCCTTTGCTTCATCCATGTAAAGTAACATTAAAGCACATGGCTCAGACATTTTCCTTTTCTCTCTCTCGCGCATCCAGCGTTTCTCTTGTCTTTCGCCTGTGCTGCCATGTTCGTACTTTTCCAGAACTGCTGAGAATGAGTCATCGGGATGAAATAAAACCCACGAGCACACGAAAGTCGGACTCACTTTCTCCCACACCCTAATCGAGTCAGGTGACTCAGGACATTCCTTGATAGACTCCTTTCCTGGTCGTGCAAATCTGCCAGGACCCACGCTTGAACTCACATGGGCTGTGGGCCACTACGGGAAAGCCTTGCCTGATATCAGTGTTTTGAAGAAGTCGATTTCCTTCATATACAGTTTATGAAGACATATCTCAGGAGAAAGGTAACATTTACAAATGAGTAGTGGCAATCTTCTTATATTTCGTTTCTGTCCTTTTATCAGTGCTTGTGCAATCCTCCATAGTGTTTCAACTATCACCATAGCTGTGCTTCTCCTAGAAAGATTATTTGATTAAGAGCTGTGGTTCCTTTGAAAGGAGATTTGTGTTCAGTTCCTCCCCTTTCAGACAGTACGTTTGAGCCATAATTCATTCATCCTTTGTCCTCTGAGGAATCTCAGGATTCGTGTTAACCCTTATCACGTGTTCATATGACTTCTGTATTGGAGATGTCTGCAATTTCCCTGCTGTGGATCCCCCCTCGTTCTATTGCTCTGAACCTGAACATGTGCTCATTTTCATCTGTTTCAATCCGTGGCCTTAGGCAAGGGTCACATGCGTCAATGTCGACCCCTTGACTTCAGTAATGTAGCATCTAAGGTGTGAATACATTCCCCTGTTAATTTAACCCTGGGAGTTTCCTTACACTTTCTTCCCCTTAAATTGTATTTGGGTCATCAGCCAACACCTTGTTTTCTTTGTACCTGATTAAGCTGATCGTCTCCGACTTAATTGTAGTCAGAGAGAAAGTTATCTGTTCCAGGAACATCAGTCTTGACTCAGTTAAACGTGTCTGACTTAATAAAAAATAAGGCATTATGAGGTCTAGTTCATGATCAGAAATCTACGGCTTAGGGCCAAGATTAGATTTCAAGGGAAAATGTAAGGAAAACTCTAAGGATCAAATTTAAAGGGGCTATATTTACAAGTTAATTACTCGACGTATTCATGGGCTTTTGAAGGGTGCTAGGACTCTCAAGGTCCAACTTATTACTGAGAAAAACAGTTGCTTGTGACACTGAAATCACATTACCAGGCTGCTGACATGTGCTGGGGACTTGGAGCGCAAATAAGGGTGCCAAGAGTGTTGAAGGATAAGGAAATCCACCTCCCACAGAAGGGATTAAGACAATAGGATTGTGAGGACCAGAGAGTAAGACAGGTAGCTGGGTACTGATAATTTATTTACAAGTGAGCTCAGGTTATGAACATGTGTTCGAACAGATCTGTAGTGCGCGACTGACACTGATTTACATGAATATTATTTACATATATAAATGAAATGTCGGCGGCAAGTCCGCAAAGTGCTTAATATAATGATATGAGGTACAACGCGGACAAGAAAATTACATCTGTACATTTAAGCAAAAAGCAGTGTCCTTACAAATACTTCCCCCCCCCCCCCCCCCCACCCCCCCCCCCCCCCTCAAGAAAAGGATTATGGAATAATTATTGGATATAAAATATCTTGGGGGCAGGAGGTGACCCCCGTGTCCCTTGCGACACTTGTTGTGGGGCGTCGTTGAATGTCGAGTCCTTCGGCGTTGCTGGCTGACAGGATGCTTCCCATGGGGGTTTTGCCTGGGGGTTCTACTGTCGACTGCGGGCAACCAAGACTGCGGAGGGAGCTGCATTGTGTGTGGTGGCAGCGTGGGATGGTCTTTGGGGACCCCTAGTTACGGTGGAGGCATAGATTGGGCTGAGGAACTCCCCAGTGTGGCAGTGGCATCCGGTGTGGCAGCGCAGAACCACAGGTGAGGCAGGGACATCAGCAGGTCGAGGAAGCCCACAGGTAGCGGCGTTGTCAGGCAGAGGAGGCTCACAGGTGCGGCAGCGGTGTTGGTGGGCTGAGGAGGACTACATGCGACGGCATCAGAAGGGCAAGTTGGTCCACAGGTGTGGCAGCGATGTCGGGTAGGCCGAGCATGCCTCAGGGGCGACGGCAGCGTCGGGGGGATTCAGCAGGACCCTGGGTGCAGCAACAGCGTCGGGAGGTTGCCTGGGATTTGCAAGAGCGTCAATGGCGCTGGGGGAAGAGGAGGCCGCGACATCGGATGGACGTTTCTGGACTGCCACCTGATTTTGTTGGCTGACCAGCACCCAGCTACCCGTCCTCAAAAACGCCAAAACACTCTGGGAAACTGTGCCGTGATGAGTCCGTTAATGGCGTTGGTGTCGTCCTCGGCTTGGAACTTTTCAGAGACCTAAACTTTGGCACTGTATAGAGTCCGTTAAAGGTTCTCTGGGGAGTGGCTGAATTAGTCCATTGAAGGCTGGCCTAAACCGCTGTGTCACCGACTCCAGGAGGTCACCAGTTGTGAGGACCAGAGAGTAAGACAGGTAGCTGGGTACTGATAATTCATTTACAGGTGAGCTCAGGTTATAAACAGGTGTGCGGACAGATCTGTAGTGCGCAACCAACACTGGCAAAAATATTATACATCGACCTGGATTTGTGTTTCTTGACATGCTAATTTACATGAATATTATTTGTTACACTGAGTTAACATATATGAATGAAATGTCGGTGGCTGCATTTAAGCAAAATATTCCTTACAGGATATCTGAAACGAGGTATTGCTCTATAACCACATATACGACACACAAAGTATTGATCAAATGCAGTGATGCCGCCAAATCTTCAGACATAATTAATATAATTCTTATGTTCCCAGCATTCCCTCAAAGGGCAAGAAGTGACTGAATTGCTTCGCAGAATTATTGTATTGAATGGGAGTGTGTGAAACACAGACACCGACTTACGTTATCTCCCCTAGTAACTTCTCTTAGCAGCTGCTAATACTGGGAGGTCATTTAAGCAATGAACACTAGTAAATTACATACAAGGGAACCACAGAGCTTAAATTAGATTAGCTTCATAGAACAGAGGAGCACAGCTCTGGGGGATAACAAGGGATATCTATGAATGTTTGCACGAACACAGAAATGGAAAAAAATGCAGTAAAAGAGACAAACGTGACTGCCAACTACACCCAAACTTTAGCGTCTTTGATCGCTGGTCTCCACTTCTTGAAGGGTCCCGATGAAGGAAGAGAGATGGCACTCCAATGCCGTCAGGCAGCGTGTAGATTGCAGCTACGTGAAACACAAAATGGATGGGACACGGCAGGCAGCCCCCAAAGATACGAAGAGCTCTGAACTTGGTTTGTTCTGGGGAGTATCCGAGGCCGGCACTCTAGATGACCTATTTTTATTAACTTCGTATGCCTCCGGCAGCTTCTTGATTAATTCTCGGCTGTTGGGAGCTGACGCTGGCTATTCAAGTTCTGGAGAGCCAGGCAGATGGCAGAACAGGCGAAGAGAGAGAGAGAGGGGAGAAACAGAGACAGAGAGAGACAGAGAAAGCCGTGCCCTACAATTGTTCATTTTCCAAATTTACGTTACTGAGTGGCAAAATGGAGAATATATATATATATATATATATATATATATATATATATATATATATATATATATATATAGTATCTATAATATATATATATATATATATATATATATATATATATATATATATATGTATCTATATATATATATATATATATATATATATATATATATATATATATATATATATATATATGTGTGTGTGTGTGTGTGTGTGTGTGTACCTATATCTATATATATATATATATATATATAATATATATATAATATATATATATCATATATATATATATATATAATATATATACATATACATATATATATATAATGATATATATATAAAAATATATATATATATATATATATATATATATATATACTATATATATCCATATGTATCTATAGATATATATATACATATATATATATATATATATATATATATATATCTATATATTATATATATATAATATATATTTCTATATATAATATATCTATATAATATCCATATGTATCTATAGATATATATATATATATTATATATATATATATATATATATATATATATATATATATTATATATATATCTATAGATACATATGGATATATATAGATATTATATGTGTATCATATAATATAGATTGATAGATATATCTATATCTATAGATATATAGATATATATATATATATATATATATAATATATATATAGATAGATAGATATAGATATATATATATATACATATAATATATATATATATATATCATATATATATATATATATATATATATATATATATATATAGTATATATAGATATATATAGATTAATATATATAGATATCTATAGATATATATATATATATATATATATATATATAGATATATATATATATCTATAGATATATCTAGAATCCCAGACGATATATATATATATATATATATATATATATATATATATATATATATATATATATATATATATAATATATATAATATATAAAAGGTTCCAGACGAGATATTTTACCGGCAATCAGCAGGGTCCATCAAACACATAAAAAAGTCCATGGTTTATTACAAAAACGTTTCACACATAACTCAGTGCATCTTCAGTCTGTAAAATTAAAACCATACTCCATAAAAAATCATTATAAATAACATTAAAAAGTAAATAAAAATATCAAAAAATTGAAAAAACTTAAGAATTAACTTTACTTTAAAAAACCATCACAAGAATGTGTCAAAAGTAAAAGAGAGACCCAGTGCCTAACAACCTGTTAGAGTGGAGAAAGGAAGAACGAATGACCAAGACCGCAGACCCACCCAAGACTTCAGTTATGCTAGATAAAGGAAAGTAAAAATCAGCATACTTAGGTCTGTAGGAAGGTAAACAAAAATCAAGGCCAAACGAAAGAAGCTTCTCAACTTCCTCGAGGTGGACAAGGTCACTGGCGGATAACGGTGTCTAAGGATCTGAGAGAAGTGCCGAATCTGGCGAAGTCGAAGTCTGAAGACGAAGAGGAAGGCGAAAAAAAGTCGGCAATCAGCAGGGTCCATCAAACACATTGCCGGTACAATATCTCGTCTGGAACCTTTTAATTCGTCTACGATGATATATCGACTTTTTTTCGCCTTCCTCTTCGTCTTCAGACTTCGACTTCGCCAGATTCGGCACTTCTCTCAGATCCTTAGACACCGTTATCCGCCAGTGACCTTGTCCACCTCGAGGAAGTTGGAGAAGCTTCTTTCGTTTGGCCTTGATTTTTGTTTACCTTCCTACAGACCTAAGTATGCTGATTTTTACTTTCCTTTATCTAGCATAACTGAAGTCTTGGGTGGGTCTGCGGTCTTGGTCATTCGTTCTTCCTTCTCCACTCTAACAGGTTGTTAGGCACTGGGTCTCTCTTTTACTTTTGACACATTCTTGTGATGGTTTTTTAAAGTAAAGTTAATTCTTAAGTTTTTTCAATTTTTTGATATTTTTATTTACTTTTTAATGTTATTTATAATATTTTTAATGAGTATGTTTTAATTTTACAGACTGAAGATGCACTGAGTTATGTGTGAAACGTTTTTGTAATAACCATGGACTTTTTTATGTGTTTGATGGACCCTGCTGATTGCCGGTATATATATATATATATATATATATATATATATATATATATATATATATATATATATATATATATATATATATAGATAGATAGATAGATATATATATCTATAGATATATCTATAGATATATCTGTCTATCTATATATATATATAGATAGATAGATAGATATTATCTATAGATATTTCTATAGATATTATATAAGATATATATATATATATATAATATATATATATTCTATAGATATATATAGATATCTTATATATATCTATATATTTATATATAGATATATCTATATATATATCTAAATTTTATAAATTATTTAAAAAAAAAAAAAAAAAAAATTAAATCGTATATATATATTATATATATATATATATAGTATATATATATATATATATATCTATACTATATATCTATATATTATATGATATATATATATGTATATATAGATATATATATATATTAATAATTATATATATATATGATATATATAATCTATGTATATATATCGATATATAAGATATCTATGTTATTATATTCGGAAATATATTTAAGTAGATAAATATATATATCCTAGATAATATCTATATATCTATAATAAGTAGATTTATTATAATAGATATAAATATATAGCTCCATTATAATCTCTATATTAGATCCTAGAGAGTATAGTATCGAGATATATATAGTCTATATATACTATATATACTCGAAGATAATAATAATAATATTTAAACTCGATATATATATAGATCATCATAATATATATATCTCTATTATCTAAGATAATATATATATAATCTAGATAGATAGATCATGATATAGATATATAATCTAGATCTATATCTATCTATTCTATATATAGTAGAGTATCTTATATCTATATATATATATAGCTATATATATATATATATCTCTATCTCTATATCTACGTATATCTATTATATCTATATAGATTATCTTATATCTATATATATTATATTATATCTATCATATCTCTATAATAGTTATATATATATATATATATCTATATATATATATATCTTATATAATATTATTATTCTATATGTAATTATTATATATATATATATATATATATTCATATACTATATATATATAGATACTATATATCTATATATCGATGCTATATATATATATACTTATATATATATATATCCTATACTATCTCTATATATATCAGTAGATATATATATATATATTCTATAATTATATCTATATATCTATAATAATTATCTATATATGATATCTATATTCTCTATAATTAATCTCTTATCTATAATCTATATTATTCTATTATCTAGTATATATATATAGGTATATATATATTAAAAGATATATATATCTCCTCTATCTATATCTATCTATATATATATTATCTCTATATATAATATTTATATTATCTCTCTTTAAATTTAAATTTTATATCTTATTATCTATCTATATATATATATAATAGATAATATATTACTATATATGTATTGTGACGAAGTGCCAAGTATCTGGTTACTACACTTACCATTCATTAAATGAGTACCGCACAACAGCCAGACTTCTGAACCTTCATCACAAGGTAAAATACAACTGAACACTCTGAGGTTTCAGTGATCCCTAAAACAACCTACCAGTATTGCAGAAAATCAGACTAAGTTCATTAAAACAGTTGTGAGGTAATCCTATATGTAATCAAATTAATTAAAGGGCATCACTCCTTCAACAACTTTAAAAGTCTAAGAATTTTCCTGATTTAAGAAGTCTAAGTACTTCCCTGGGCTTGCAAAAGACGATGCAATTTTCTAGAAGCTTCTAATATGATGTAACTTTACAGAAAAATCGTGAAATCTTCATGTGGCTACGGCAAAGACTTACATGTATGAAACCAGTCATGTATGTTGTATGCTCTCTACAGGTTCCAAACAAAAGTCCCTTATCAAACGGAGATCTCAAGTTCCTCTAATCTCGAGGCAATGACAAGTTATGGAAACAATTTCTAGCTTGGAACGGACAAAGTTAATCTCTCTCTTTTCACATTCTATGTTATATATTCTTTTAAATTATGTTACACAAAATCTGAACATACATTTTTAGACATCCTATTACTCTAATCTAAATAAGGAATCTGAAAATGTTTTCAAACACTTTTCATACATTTCATACAGTCAAGGAGAGGATATATGTGTTATAAAGTAGCAGTATATATATACCTCCCCCTAGAAGATTGGTTATCACGGTGTTGAATCCAACGATTCGCAACAGGAAAAATAATTAGCAACTACATTGTTTTGCAACTGATATACTGAACTCTTAAGTTATACTGTTGCAAGCACAAAGACCACCTGGTCAGTCTTTGATTATGATTTTTCATTCAATAGATAAACAATGGGGGATTATGATCAGACAACACTAAAATTTCTTCGTTCAATAGGTCTGCTCACATACACTTCAAACTTTTTCAATGCTGTGATTAAGGCTAAAGTTTCCTTCTCGATTATCGTGTATACTTTCTGATGTTTTTTTCAGTTTTGAAGACATTAAGACACAGGATGTTGGATATCATTTTCATTTTCTTGAAGTAGAATGGCTCCAATGCCACTGTCAGAAGCATCAACTTGTATCACAAATTTCTTGTTGAAGTCTGGAGCTTGATGTACTGGTCTTGAAGTTAAAATGGCCTTTACCTTCTCAAAGGATTCTTGACACTCTGGAGCCCAAACAAACTTAGCTTTGTTACTAGTTAAGTTTGTCAAGGGAGCTACTATGGCTGAGAAATTTGGGCAGAAACGACGATAGAATCCAGCCATGCCCAAAAATTTCTGTAGCTGTTTCCTGGTAGTAGGTGGGGTAGCCTTACGGATACCTTCTACATTAGCATTTACTGGAGTAAGAAGGCCTTTCCCAACTTCAAACCCAAGATACTGAACGGTTGCCTTTCCAAACTCACTCTTCTCTAGGTTGACTGTTAGTCCTGCTTCTTGTAGTTTCTTGAAAACTTTCCTCAGAATATTCAGATGTTCTCCCCATCTTGTAGAGTAAATCACTATGTCATCCAGGGATACACCTACTCCTTCTATAGATCTTAGCAATTGATCCGTCACTTGTTGGAATGTTGCAGGTGCATTCATCAGACCAAAACAGCAGAACAGTATACTGATATAGTCCAAAAGGAGTAATAAAAGCTGACAGCAACTTGACATCCTCATCTAAGGGAATTTGATAATATCCTTCAACAAGTCTATCTTGGAAACAAGCTTGGCTTGCCCAATATTATCAAGTAACTGATCTATAAGAGGCAAAGGATATTGTCAGCCACACTGATGGAATTCAGTTCCTATAATCAGTACACATTAAACTAAATGACCCATCTGGTTTCTTCACTAACACACATGGAGAACTGAAGTGACTTGTGCTAATCCATGTTGCAGCAAATACTCAACTTCTTTCTTCAAAACATCTCGATGATAAGGTGATAAGCGATAGGCTCTTTGCTTGAATGGTTTTCCATCTTCTTGAATCTTGATCTCATGCTTGGTCAGATCAGTACGCTTAGGTACATCTTCAAAAATTCCTGGGAAGCTTCTAATTACTTCACTTAAGTCTTCACCTTGTTCAGCTCTCAGATGTTTCAATTTATCCTCTAAATTTTCCAAAATTGAAGAATTATTCATCTTGCCTTCAGCTCCCAATTCGTAGATATCATCGTCTTCTGTAGATGAAGTTGTTTGTGTTACTGACACAGTTTCAGTTTTAGTCTCTGAGAAATATGGTTTCAAGAGATTCACATGTATTTTCCTTTGTCTTCTTCTTCTTTCTATTGTGTTTCAATCACATAAGTTCTATCACCCAACTTCTCAATTATCTTGTAAGAACCCTTAAATTTATTAGTGAGGGGAAATCTCTTGACAGGTAAGAAACACTAACATTTGTGACCAACACTAAAACTTCTTAGCTTAGTCTTAGCATCATATCTCCTCTTCATTTTCTCTTGACTCACTTTCAAATTTTCTAAAGAGAATTTTTTCTAATCTCTTTCAACCTTTTCCTTAAGTTCTTCACATACTCACCTTGGCTTTCCTCTTGATTTTCTTCCAATTTTCTGCAAGAATCTTCAATGGTCCTCTCACTTCTCTACTAAAAATCATCTCACTAAGTGAACATCCCATCCTTTCTTGATAAGCACTCCTAACTTCAAACAACATTGATGGTAAACCAACATCCCATTCTCTTGCTGACTCAGAATAATACTTTGTCAGCATACTTTTCAGTGTCTGGTGGAACCTTTCTAAGGCACCTTGAGTTTCTGGATGATAGGCAGTGGATAACTGTTGTTTCACTCCTAACAAATTCATCACATCCTGGAATAACTTTGAAGTAAAGTTTGTTCCTCTATCACTTTGTTCTATTTCTAGTATACCAAACTTTGAGAAAAACTCCACAAGTTTTTCAGCAACTACCTTGGCAGATATGTTTCTAACAGGGTTCGCCTTTGGATATCTTGTCACAGGACACATTAATGTTAACAAATACTCATTTCCTTTCTTTGTCTTCGGCAGCGGTCTAACCATATCTATAATCACTTTGCTAAAGGGTTCTCCTCTAACTTCTATAGGTGTAGGGGGCTTTCTTGATGGTTTCATTCGGTTTTTCAGCTGTCTGGTAGGTATGACACTCACAACAGAACCTGCTAACATCTTTGTGAAGTCTGGGCCAGAAAAAATATTTCATGATGTTCTCCACAGTCTTCCTGATTCCCATATGTCCAGACTCATGAGCTACTGCTACCACTTGCTTCCTCAATGGATATGAAATAAAAATTTGATGATGTTTGCCCCATACAGCCTCTCCTGGCATATCTGTAGGTCTATACTTCCTCATCAGCAAACTCTGAAGAACAAATCAGCTAACTATGCATCCTTCTTCTGCAAGTCCATTAGCTTCTCTCTTGTCACTTGACCAACTTCAAGGGTTGAATTCTTAATGTCTGCTAACTCAGCTACTGTAGTTTCAATACTGTCTTCAGGAACACTTTGACTACTCGGAGTCTCTTCAGGAACAACAGGTTCTTCTTCTTCATCGTCGTCTTCTTCATCTTCTTGGGAAATCTCTTCTTGGTCACTTCCCTGGAACAATTCTTCTAGGCTGAAAGATTCTTCACTTGATCCTTCTTGGGTGTGTAAATCCTCAGTTTCTTCACTTGCAGTCGTAGTCCTCTTCATACTTTCTGGTATTTACACAACTAGGAAACAGATGGGGTTATTGTACTCCAATTCTATCGTAGGACTAATCCTCAATGGTTTGTCTGTCAATACAGGACAAGGAATAAATGGCACACCACCAACTTCATTCCCCAACAGAACATGTACCCCTTCCACAGCCAGTGAGTCCTTTACAGCAAAATCAACATTCCCTGTCACCAATTCACATGACAGATGTAAGCGGCATATAGGAGTTACTTCCTCTCCTCCTATACCCATAAAAATAATTGAATCTCCTGTGAGACTCTTCTCCAACTAAGGGTGAGCACCATGTACTACCACACTATGGTTACACCCTGAATCACGTAATATCTTGACTGGTACCTGCACACTCCTTCCTTGAGTTGACAGCATACCCTCATAGATATATGGCTTAAAAGCCTCCACACTGCTAAGCCACTCACTGCTTAAGGTTACATTTCCACTGGTTCAAACTACCCTTCAGCTTGTTTAGTTTTGGTTTTCTCTGGAGTCTGATTCTTTCCCACACTGCTCTTTGTAGTTTGTTTCACCTGGTTACCTTTCACTACTTGACCAACTGGCTTTGACAGCTTTTGATTCTGGTAATACTTTTGACTGAAGTGTCAAGCTCTTCCACACTTGAAACAGACAACATTAGGTTTCTGTAACTGTCTTGAAAAATTGGATGAGGATTTCACATTAACTTGCTGAGGTGTATTACCTTGTGTACTCTTGGTAGTATCACTAAAAGGTTTCCCATTAAATTTGTTCCTGATATTTGGATAAGACTTAAAACCTGGCATTGTTGATTCTGGTACTTGACATTGTGATTGCTTTTGCTACTGATAATACTGTAATCTTCACTCACTGTAGCAGCTTTGTCAAGTTTCTTAACCTCTTTCTCTCTCAAATAGGCTCTTATATGTTCAGGAATTCCACTAGATACTGTTCAAGAACAAGTAATTCTTCTAACTCATCAAAAGTTTTAACTTTAGCCGTTTCTAACCAGCGTTTAAAACATCTTCTCACTTTGTAAGCATAATCTAAGAAGGTTCCCCTCTTCATCTTTTCTTAAATTTCTGAATCTTTCATTGTAGTACTCTGGGGTCATCTGGTAAACTTGTAGCACACTGTGTTTAATTAAGTACATTGTAGTCTTTACACTGATCAGTTGTTAAGGCAAGATAGGCACGTCTCCCTTTACCATTTAGGCTCTTTGTGGCAAAACTGACCATTATCTTCTGGCCATCCCATACCCGAAGCCACTTTCTTAAAGTGATCAAAAACTCATCTGGAGCTTCTTCAGTAAACTTAGGAATTAACTTCTGTACTCTTAATACATCAAATACAGGGTCTCGATTACCTTGGTTAGGGTTAGACGATGTCACAGGTATTGTGGATCTAGCACTTATCAATTCCATCTCCCTTTCATGTCTTGCAATTTCTCTTTCCTCTTTTATCCTATCTCTTTCCTCTTTTATCCTTTCTCTTTCCTCTTCTGTTACTATTTCTTCTTCTCTTTCTCTTCTTTCTCTTTTCTCCCTGTCTTCTCTTTCTCTTTCAGCTTACATTTTCAGCTTAATCAAATTCTCTTCTGCTTCAATGAGCCTGAGCTGTAACTCTGCATCACTTTTCTCTTTCTTTCTACTTGCTTGTTTAAAAGATCAGCACGTGCTAAATTCAATAACTCTTGAACCAATTCTAACTCATCTTCATCAGTTATTCTACCAGAGTCTATCAATGATTCCATAGCAATACAAATTGCCAAGTATCTGGTTACTACACTTACCATTCATTAAATGAGTACCTTACAACAGCCAGACACCTGAACCTTCATCGCAAGTAAAATACGACTGAATAATCTAGTCTAAAGGCAATAGTGATCCCTTAAACAACTTACCAGTATTGCAGAATATCAGACTAAGTTCATTAAAACAGGTGTGAGGTAATCCTATATGTATCAGAATAATTAAAGGGAATCACTCCATCAACAACTTTAAAAGTCTAAGTATTTCCCTGATTTAAGAAGTCTAAGTACTTCCCTGGTTCTAACTCACTTCAAGTAAACTGAAGGAAAACAGCTCATTTACCACTATGTTTCTACCTAAGCATAATCTAATCATACTGGTGAAAAAGAAAACACTTATAAAAATTTTATATACAAAAATTTATTATCAATCTCAAAATTTATAAGTGAAATTCAAAACATCAGGGAAATTTACTGTTATTGAAAACAAAGCAAAATTTATTTAATTCTTGAATTAATTAAGTAAAATTAAATCAAAATTAATTTATCACAATATTCAAGAAAATTTATTAATTCAATCAAAATTCAAAAGTGTTAGGTAATAACTAAAAATTTGGAAATTAATTCACAAGTGCTAAAAACAATAAAACTTGAAAAGAATTCTAAGTAAATGCCAATTAATTCACAAGCGGTATATCCAATTAAATGTGCAAGGATTAATTAATGAAAACAACTAAGTTGATTAAATTGCGAATGCAAATGAAACAGAAAAAATGTGGAAAATACCAAAATTGTAAAAAGTACTAATCACACAGAATATAAAATAAAAACACACTCTTTAATAAGAAAATGGATAAATACACAAAATAAACACTTCAATAAGTAAAATGGATAAATGCACAAAAAATAACTTCAAATGAAATAAACACAAACCACAAAAATTTGCAATATTAAAAATTGAAATAGTTCTCTAAACCACTGTAACTATAGTTGCAACTAATAAACTTTCAATAACACACATTACCTTGGTGCCAATTTTCTTTCTGCTGCAGCTAGCTCCAGAAATTTCACCAATTCACAATATTTCACAAAAGAAAAGGCGCCATTACACACTTGTACAATGTTTGCTCAGATTCCACAAAAAGCACTAAATAATACTAAATAACTCTTAAGAAATCTGAAATCTAAAATTCATGAGTACCATTCAGTAAGTATTCTTTACGTTGCTTTAACATCAAGTATGGCACGGAAGAGAGAGAGGGAGAGAGACAGGAAAAGACATCTGTACGCCAGAGATTCAAAGTCTGTAGTGAATAGCTACTCTCTTTTTGTATGGAAGCTGAATAGTGGATTTTGCACAAAACGTTTTGGGCTTGTGAAAGATGATGCAGTTTTTCGAGAAGCTTTTAATATGACATAACTTTACAGAAAAATTGTGAAATCTTCATGTGGCTGTTCGGCAAAGACATACACATATGAAACCAATCATGTACGTTTTATGCTCTCTGCCTTAATCAATTTGAATATATAAATACTATATATATATATAATATATGTATATATTTATATATACATATGCATTTATATGCATATATATGTATAGGTGAATAAAAAAAATTTGGAACATGATGAATGCATATATAAAGGCAAAATCCACAAAGGAAAGTGAAACAATGGAATACCCCTGCAGCAGTACACCATTGCTTCACTACATATACATACATACATACATACATACATATATATATATATATATATATATATATATATATATATATATATATATATATATAATGACACCAAATACCTTGAAATATATATATATATATATATATATATATATATATATATATATATATATATATATATATATATATATATATATCTTACAAGTGTGTAAGGTTAGTGAATCACATATCATGTCTTGTTCTTGGAGACAGGCTGAACTGTAAAGGGCAGCTTACTTGAGTGAAGGAATTTGGGTATGTAAGAGTTTTAATCGAGAGACCCCTCGTCGTTGTCGTCAAGCACGTACATTCGTTTGTACGGATGTTACAGGTCTAATAGACCAGAGCATTTGCAAGAGTCACATTCCTTTTGGTGAGAACAAAGAGGTTCGTTGGTACACGTCAGGTTTCGGGAGAAAAAACCTCCATTGTAAAGGTATGACACATATTTTGTGAAGACTTAGAAAACCGTTACCTTTGAAAAGAGAGAGAAGTGTGAAATACACTCTTTACTTAATTACTTTGAAAAGAGAGTGATGTGTGAAGGGTAGGCTCCACTTTGGGGGTGCCGATCGTAAAAAATATTTGCCAAAAATACACTAATCAAGACAGGCTACTGAAATTTTCAGGCATTATTAGCACTATAATAATGCATATTCCCTGTGAGTTTTATCATCCTACAGGGAAAATTCATGATTTTATGAAAAAAAATGTGAAAAAACGGAAATTTCCGGCCCCTCGTACTGAAGGTTATTTGGTGATTGGTGAGAAACTACAGTCTTGAATAGAAATTCGGTCTGACAGAATGTTGGTATATCCACCTGGAACATGCACAAAAAAAATTATCAAAATAGAACAGTAAATAAGCACGTAATAACAAAAAAAAGAGCAACAACTTTGTAAGTTCAGCGAAAGCCCCGCCGAAATAGCAGACTATAGCTAGGAAGAAATATTCAGGAAAAATTCAAATCTCGATTTAGGGACAAAACCTTTTGAGAGTTTGTAGTTAATATGTCACTTGATAGCCTAAAACATCTAAAATTATATTATTTAGGACAATCAAAGAAAAAACCACCCCCACCCTTTTTTTTTTTTTTTTTTTTTTTTTTTTTTTTTTTTTTTTTTGATTTTTTTTTTTTTTTTTTTTTTTTTTTTTTTTTTTTTTTTTTTTTTTTTTTGAGGTGGGTTTTCTTTGATTGTCCTAAATAATATAATTTTTAGATGTTTTAGGCTATCAAGTGACATAATAACTACAAACTCTCAAAAGGTTTTGTCCCTAAATCGAGATTTGAATTTTTCCTGAATATTTCTTCCTAGCTATAGTCTGCTATTTCGGCGGGGCTTTCGCTGAACTTACAAAGTTGTTGCTCTTTTTTTTGTTATTACGTGCTTATTTACTGTTCTATTTTGATAATTTTTTTTGTGCATGTTCCAGGTGGATATACCAACATTCTGTCAGACCGAATTTCTATTCAAGACTGTAGTTTCTCACCAATCACCAAATAACCTTCAGTACGAGGGGCCGGAAATATCCGTTTTTTCACATTTTTTTTCATAAAATCATGAATTTTCCCTGTAGGATGATAAAACTCACAGGGAATATGCATTATTATAGTGCTAATAATGCCTGAAAATTTCATTAGCCTTTCTTGATTAGTGTATTTTTGGCAAATATTTTTTACGATCGGCACCCCCCAAAGTGGAGCCTACCCTGAAGTGTATCTTTTATCCATTATTATCTTTATTACAGATGGGTTCTATTTCATAGTACTAGAGATGGGAATCTCTAACCTGACTAATATAATGAACTTATTGACATTTTGGGTCTGGGAGTGAATTCTTAGTCAGGAGGATAGAATGTTAACTTACTAGTTTTCTTTATGTGCAGATTTGGGTTTTTGCCATTATGACTTGTTAATCATTTTGTTCTTTTCTATATTCAACTGCTTGGGGTAATAAATAGTATATTTTTTATACTTACGAGATCTTAATAGCCTAACGACATGGTTGCAGACAGAGGGCACCATTGACAACAGGTAAGGGTTTCCAATTTGTGTAGTTTTAATAAAAGAGGGGGTAAGAGTGGTGGCAGGCGGTTTAAGAGGCTTTTTATATATTTTATAAGCTGTAGGTACACTAACGAAGAGACTGGTGACTAGTTAGACATAAAGGTTTTTTTATGGTAGGAAAAGGGGTTGTAATCATGTCACAGGCAACTAGGGGCTCTTTTTGCTGATTCAATGGGTTTGGGCAGTGAGAAGCTGTTCGTCTCTCGGGCTAAGTCAGTGTCAGCCATCTTGGGATTCTTGAATACCAGTGTTTTAAAACGTGAAGGGGAAAGTTTAATTTTTGACGATATTAAAGTGTTTCATGAGTGTGATAAACAGGTCACGCATATTTGCAGTGCGTATACGAATTCGGTTTCCAGTCATATGAAGATGTGAGTGTATTTTCAAGTTTTTCTTTCGTATTTTCTCCTTTTCATCTTTTCTTTTTTTTCTTTTTTGTTGTTGTTTATGTTCCTTTTGTTTGTTTGTGGCGAATTTACTCGAGCGGAGAGAGAGAGAGAGAGAGAGAGAGAGAGAGAGAGAGAGAGAGAGAGGCGAGAGTTGGTGTGTGTGAGCTTCAAAGCTTGGTATCACCGTGGTGGATCGCTTAGTAAGCGTTTTGCATTTTTTTTTCTTTTTCTATCCCCTCCCTATTTTTGTTGTTTTTGTTGCCTTCGTGGGATGATATACTGGGCGTGGGGCGTGTTTGCCTTTTATTATCCATTATTGGGGGAAAATTCGTATTAATTTTTCTGGTTTGGGTTTTGCGTATATAAATACATTGATGTTATTGAGATCGGGGAATCTTATAGAACAAAAGAGCTTTCGGAAACAGAGAAAGATGGCAAATACTAAGAGTACCACAACGCTACTACATCATGTAACGAATGTGAGTGCGGGCGTGAGTCCTTTCGGAGGGATGGTAGATGGCGTTCTAATCACAACCTGTCCAAATTTTTATTGAAGGAGTGAATAATTATTTAGCAGGAAAGAATATATTGAACGGATATAGAGGCATTTAGAGAGGCGAAAGCTAGATTTCAATAGGGGAGACCTCTCCCACCGTTGCAGGAGTTTCCAATTTACAAAATGTCGTACCTGGACGGATTTGCAAAGCATTTTGAAACCGCTTATGGCTCAAAGGAACACGGAGATATGGTGAGGGACCTTCGGGGTCTTTATAAACTACGGAAGGGCACTAATAGCCTCGTAGAACATAGTTCAAAACTTTTTGACACAGTGGCAGATTGGGTCAGGAAACTTGAAAACATCTAAATGGGCTACAGGGAGTAATGTCTCTCTTGATAACATCATAAAACTGATCTATTTTTCCCTGCTCTTGCACGATGTACCGGATGCGATAGTGAGTAGCTTTGATGAAAAGATTGAACCTACTTCAGACGAAGAATTACTTTATGCCCAAATTGAGAAACATGTCTAAATGTCCCACTGTAGATAGTACAATTTTTAATGGGACAGGCCCGAGGGATAGAGTGCAAAGAGACAGAATTTTCTCCTCCTCATCTGTGCGCAAAAGTTGAATATAACAAAAGATCGATCGATCAAAAGCAACAGCAGTTGCGCTGTTTCAACTGCAATAAACCAGGGCATCCAAAGAAATTGTGTAGGGTTAAATAGTGCGGAATGTGTAAGAGTATCGATCATTATTGGCAGTCTTGTCCGTCTCAGATACGGAGAGATGCGAGGCCTACACCTCAAGGTTCTGGTAATTATAATGTGAGAACTTCCCAGGCAGGTCAAAAACCAAGTGGGCAAAGGGATCAGCAAATTTTTTTGGAAGCCCGATAAACAAAAAGGGTACAGGTGATTGGTACATGCCATTGTGGTCTCGTGGAGGACGCCCCAGAGCCCAGGCCTATAGTCTATGGAACAGTAGGGGATGTGGATATCCGAATATTTATAGACTCGGGGGCATTCAATTAAATCTAATGGACTATAATTTGTATCAATCCATGTTTTCCAATTACCCTTTGCAACCTCAACGGAGATGGTGTGTGATGTGCAAGCCCATAGATTAAATACCCTGGGTTGTATTCAAATACAGTTTTACTCTCGGTGACAAAGTGTTAACAGAACCATTTTTGGTAATGAAAGGAATTGCGTTGGGGCAACAGACTTTTGCTGGGTCATCCTGCTTGTAGAAGACACAAGATTTCGATCCTTGCGGGGGGTGTTAATGGGATAACAGTCGGGATACCTGGTGTTTTTTCTGCCTTATGAGACGTGAATAGAATGGAGGACAGGGAGTTATTGAAAGAGGAGATGTGCTCGGTGATATTAATGGCGGTGATATGAGTGTTATGGAGAAAGGTAATATTAAAACCCACGTTGCTGATATGGGAAATGATTACGGGGGTTCTATCAGAGTTCACAGTGATAACAATGGTGGTGATGATACTGTAAATGGTAATGTTAATACTAATATTGATGGTTATTTCTGATACTAACAATGCTGGGGATGATACTAAGGGTGGTAATGTGTATGGGGCAGTGGAAAGGGGAGGTACTAACCACAAATATAGAGGTGTTTTATCCGAAGATATGATGTTACTACCTGGTTCGAAGACTATGGTAAAAGTTAAATTGAAGGAAATGAGAAAACCCACAGATGTGTGTGTTATTGAAAATAGCGAAAAGCTTAGAGGGGTTGTTGCTTTATGGCATCGGTGAACAGGTGTATCCAAGGATGGTTTACGTGGTTAGAGTTGCTAAACTGTAATGATACAGTTAGGAGATACCAGAAGAATACATATATATTGGATTTCCAAGATTGGAGTTGTGATAGTGGTTCAGTGGATATCGTAGAGGGGAAACCTGAGTTTTCGGAGGCAGAAATGCAATCAAGGAAACGAATATTTTAGAGAACATTTAGGCCAGATGTGGATTATATAGCGAACATGTTGAAGCGATAAGCGGGTTCTTGGCAGAATTTGGGGATATGGTAGCCTTACAAGGTGATAAATTGGGGTTGACTAATGTGTTAGAGCATAAGGTTAAATTTGGAGAGTGGCCACACAAAACCTATTTATATTCCTGCATATCGATACCTTTCAAAATCAGAGAACAGGTAGAGAAAGAGGTTAATAGATGGGAAGAAGAAGGAATCATTAGACCTAGCATGTCTCCTTACAACTTTCCCTTGTTAACGGTGCCTAAGAAAGACGGTCTGTCCGTTGTATGCGTCGAATTTTAGACATTTAATGAGGAAGACGATCCCTGACACTACCAGTCGCAGCATACCAGATCTTTTTGTTGAAATTGGGGGACATAATATTTATAGCTCAATTGATTTGGTGCAGGGTTTCTCACAGGTCCCTCTTAGTAGAGTAGCAGGAATATACCGCTTTTTCAGTGCCCAAGGGACACTATGAATTTACGCGAATGCCTCTCGGTTTATTGGGCAGTCCGATGACCTTTACCAGGTTGGTGAACACAGTTTTGCACGGGTTATTAGGCAAAAATGGTTTTTTTGTATATGGATGACATCCTCGTCGCAACAGACACGATCGCCCAACACCTGGAAGTGCTCACAGAATCTTAGGAGGCTTAGATTAGCGGGGTTGAAATTAAGCTAGCCAAGTGCTCACATATCTAGGCCACATCATATCTAAGGAAGGGGTTAGAGTAAATGAAGATAAAGTCAAAGCAATAGTAAATTTTCACAACTCCAGATCAAAGAAAGAGATTAAGTCATTCCTGGGTATCGCCGGTTTCTTCAGGAGGTTTGTGAAAGGGTTCTCTAATATAGCAGCTCCCCTAACTGATGTACTATGGAAGAATTGTTCAATTTCAATGGAAGGAACCCCCCAGGCGGAGAGTTTTCAAAAAAAAAAAAAAAAAAAAAAAGAAAAAGCTTAAGGACGCGCTAATGAATCCCCCTGTTTTGCAGTTTCCAGATTTTAGCGAACCTTTTACATTAGTGACTGATGCAAGCCAGGAGGTATAGGTGCTTGCCTTATGCAAAAGTTCGATGGGAAATTTCAATCTATAGCTTTTTATAGCAGGAAGTTCAGGACAAAGGGTAGCAATGAGAAGTCCATGGCCACCATAGATAAAGAAGCCTTTGCAGTAGTGTCGAGCTTAGGTTCATTTTAAGATGTTAGCGAATGGGGAATAAAGTAGAAGTCTTACAGACCACAAACCATTACTGGATCTTTTTAATAAACTCGATTTGTCGCCTAAAAGAGATTTTGATGCAAAGCTCCAATATAGGAGGGCAAATTTAACTTGGTTACTGATGCTCTCAGCAGGGGTTTTTTATGCATGGAAGGTTTCCAAGTCGCGCAAGTCCCTAACGAGGCTATGCAATGGGATATACCTCTCATAGAGCAAAAGCAAGATGAAGACGAGATTTTAGCAGATGCAAACGCGGTTTCTAAGAGGGGTGGGAATTAGTCAGGAAACGTTTTATAAGTTGCCTTTTTCGGCGTTTGGAAGTTAGAAGGTAATCTATTGGTTAGGAAAATTAAATATAAGTTGAGAACAGTGAAAGTAAAGGAGATACGACACAGATCATAGTCCGAAGGTCCTAATTCCAGTGGTTTTGGCATATAGTTCATTGCAGGTTCGGTAGTCCACACTGGAAATAGAAAAAATGTATGATGAGGTTCGTGCTAAATACATTTGGAAAAAACATGGGTAAAGATGTGGAAAAATTTTTGTAAGGAATTGTACGGTGTACAACGCATATAAGCCTGCAAGGACAACTTCATGCAAATTAGGATCGTATCCTATACCGAGTAGACCTTTTCAGAGAATACATATGGATATCCTAGGGAATTTTTGTGTGGTAGGTATGTTAGTGATAATAGATGAACTTACAAGGATAGTAGAAATTTTCCCACTTATGCATAAAACAAAACGGCCGAAGAAGTAGCCATAGCGTTTTTCAATGGTATCATTTGCAGATATGGCTCACCCAAAGTTCTATTAACCGACAATGGGAGGGAATTTGTGAACAAAACCTTGGAATGTTTAGCTGAAGTCATGGGGATACAGAAAGTAACAATTATTCCATATAGACCCGAGGCTAATGGGTTGTGCGAACGAGCAAACAGGAAAGTGCTCGAGGCTCTCAGGAAAACTGTAGGTGGTAATGATAAGAATTGGGACGATATGTTAATGTTGTTAGACATAGTATTAAACACTATGGTTAGTGATTCCATTAAAATGTCCCCATTTGAAGCTTTGTTTGGTTGTCCAGCACGAGGCACATTTGATTTGTTAACTATGCCTCATCATGGGGAGGATACGATCGAGGCGTTGGTATCACAGCAGCGAGAGAGACATGCTTGTCTCAGCCGTAATCTCGAATCCACAACCAGAGATATGGTACAGAAGAGTAATAGTAAAACATCTGATCCCAAGATAAATGTCGGAGACAAGGTATTTTTAAAACTTAACGTGAGAAATGAACTAAATTACAAATTAGGCCCGAAGTTTGAAGGTCCTTTTAAAGTCATTGAAGAGAAAATTGGAACAGATTTGTAGTCTTAGAGGAAAAAACAGGTCGGTCGAGGTTAACACATATCTCGAAATTGAAAAGAATATGTTGTGGTGATTAATATATTGTCGAGCAATTGCATTTTTCAAAAAAATTTTTCTTGCTCTCTGTTTTTTTGCAATTTGGTGGTGGAATGCTTTCACATTTTTTTTTCTCTTTTATTTTCTTCTACTGTTTTTTTATTATGCGCAAATCTGCGGCGTTTTGGTGTAAGATCTCATGAAGGGTTAATATTTTACTTGGGAAGGTGTTGTAATACGGCAAATCTTTTGTTTTAGCTGAGAAACGTGATGATAAACATGTGATTATTCCTGTGTGTATGATATTTGGGGTTGAATTTTTGGGGTTTCTCGAGCCGAATAGATGAGATTGGGGTTTATATAATTCAGGTAATGTCGTGGGGAGTATTGATTTAACGACAATTTTTTTTTTTTGGGGGGGCTGATTTTTTGTTTGTAAGGGGTCATTAATTAAATGGAGGAAATATTTTTATCACTGGAGTGGTGTTATTACTAAGCTGGTGATTTATATATATATAAGGAGATGCATTAATATTCCTGGGGGTGACTTTTCTTTTTTTTGGTGGTATATAATTATAATTATGGAATTGTGAGTTTATCATATTTTTTTATCCGAATAGGTGATAATTTTTTTCTATATAATTATTGGCAGTATCGTTTTGGGAGAGTTATGTCTTTGAGATAATTTTGGAGCACCTTGGTCATGTCCTGGAGATAGTTTTGTGAAATGTGATGATTGTAGTTTTCAGTATAGAACATTTTTTTGGAGAATCATGAGTTTCTGGAGTTGCGAGTCTGACTATGGTGCAGTTCGAAGCACCTGAGGTGTTCACAAGTGGATTTTTTGCTAATGATGCTGTAATGAATCCGGTTGCGGATCTTTCCCTTTGGAATTGATTACTCGGGGATTTGCACTATTCTTGTAGATGTTGATGATGGCATTCCACGGGAATGGAATGTTCATGTAAGGGGGATTCTTTTCCAGTCGTTTCTGGTCGATGGGAAGTTGCGGCGGTAGCAGATTCCGTAACGGTACACATTCCGTTTTGGAAAGATATTGAATTATATATGTTACTTTTTCTCTTATGTGCGTTGTTAACGGGAAAGTTCACTTATTATTGTTGTTATAATCTTATTTTTTTTCTTCCTTTTTTCTTTTTTTTCTTTTCTTATGAGAGATGTTGTAATAGGGGTTAAGCTCTAAATAGCATTTCTATTTTAAATAGGATATATAATTTTGTCAGGGTATGTGAATTAGATAGAAGGGGTGTTTCAGCCATTATATTTATGGAGGTTAGTTATATAAAAACCATAAAGGGGTTTTTGCTGTTAGACATTATGGGTTCTCTTTTGGTATGTGCTTGTCAGATATGGGATTATTTGAGGATTCAGTGGGTAAAGATTATATTTTGTTTAGCGAGGAACTTTTAATATTTGACTAGTAGATTGAGTACATTAATTAGTGACGGATTTGTGGGGTAAAGCAAAACTTTAGTTATTTTATGACCATGTAGACCTTTTAAATACGGACACACAATGACTTTAGAGAATTCTCAACTCTACGTGATGGTGGCAATGGAAACGACTTCGTTCTACAGTACTAGAGGTCGAGTCAAGTCTACACACGAATGGCGTTTCTATGGACTGCCTTTGCGAAGGATGAGATGTCTTCGATATATCGTCTCAGGATACGTTCTGGGATAAAACAGGAGTCTACAATCTTCGATGAGGGGGGTGCGAGTAGCACTTGCATAGAAGTTACAGGATATTTCCTTGACATTGGGTGGTAACCACGTTTCCTTCAGTAGAAAAAACGTTGAATCTACAGTTTCGTGACGAGAGGGTGTTGGATACATCACGAGGGTTGCAGACGCTGAATAATGGCCTGTGCTGAGTTCTTTCGAGTTAGTTACGCACTCGACCTGCGTCTACAACTATTTGTCGAGTTTCTGCTTATCTTAGTGGCGAGGATGAGCCTTTCTTTAGTGACCGTTACACTATACCAATATTAATGATCATGTTAGGTGCTATACTGATCACAATTTGTGCGCTAGGAGTTCTTAAACTTTTGTGCATTCGACGAAGCACAAGGGCTCCAGCAACAGAGGTAGCCCTAAGTCATGTGGTAAATTGATACATTGTGCATTAGTTGCTGATGTGGTGTGCAACAGGAGTGCACAGAGGACATAGGTGGCCGAGCCATCTTACAAGTGTGTAATGTTAGTGAATCACATATCATGTCTTGCTTGGAGACAGGCTGAACTGTAAGGGCAGCTTACTTGAGTGAAGGAATTTGGGTACGAAAGCGTTTTAATTGAGAGACCCCTCGTCTGTCGTCAAGCATGTACATTCGTTTTGTAACAGATGTTATAGGTCTAATAGACCAGCAGGCATTTGGCGAGTCACAGTCCTTTGTGAGAACAAAGAGGTCCGTTCGTACACGTCAGGTGTCGGGAGAAAAAAACCCCATCGTAAAAGGGATGACACATATTTTGTAAGACTTAGAAAACTGTTACCTTTGAAAAGAGAGAGAAGTGTGAAATACACTCTTTACTTAATTACTTTGAAAAGAGAGTGATGTGTGAAGTGTATCTTTTATCCATTGTTATCTTTATTACAGATGGGTTCTATTTCATGGTACTAGAGACGGGAATCTCTAACCTGACTAATATAATGAACTTATTGACATTTTGGGTCTGGGAGTGAATTCTTAGTCAGGAGGGTAGAATGTTAACTTACTAGTTTTCTTTATGGGCAGATTTGGGTTTTTGTCATTATGACTTGTTAATCATTTTGTTCTATTCTATATTCAACTGCTTGGGGTAATAAATAGTATATTTCTTTACTTACGAGATCTTAATAGCCTAATGACATGGTTGCAGACAGAGGGCCACCATTGACAACAGGTAAGGGTTTCCAATTTGTGCAGTTTTAATAAAAGGGGGGTTGGGGGGGTGTTAAGATATATATATATAATATATATATATATATATATATATATATATTATATATATAATATATACATATATGATAAATACTACATACTCGTGTGTGTAATTGCAGTCGTGACTCTCTATATGACACCAAATACCTTGAACTATTCTTTAGTTCCCAGAGTAAAATCAAAATTACGACTGACTGATAAACATTTTTTGATAGATTTTCGTAGACACAATTCTACCAAGGTATGAAAGAAAAACTTAACAAAAGTATTCTTTTTCAATTCCGGCCTCCCTCTCCTCCTTTTTCTTCGGCCTCTCTCTCCTCTCTCTCTCTTCAGTCGTCTCTCTCTCTCTCTCTCTTTTTGCACACGAGCGCGCGCGCGCTCGTTTTAGCTATTGTTACTTCATGTCTATTCGAATTCCTTGTTTTCGGATGTATGGCTCTAGCTTTGTTAGGAGTATATGGAACTGATGGCGACAATGGAATGTACTAACGCTCATTCTCATATAAGTTCTATAATCATGTTCATAGCCATATTGTAGTTACGTGCTACTGTTGTATGGCTCCCGTAAACATCTCTCCTATTTAGACAATCTTTGCACCACAATCTCGTCTTTTTCCTTATACATACGCAAATTATTATGCAGCACAAGAGTTTCTTTTATTTGAGCAGTACTATCCGCCATGTTTTGCATACGACACTCGACAAAAGTAGTGGAATCGTCGGGCACGCCCACCCATTCGTCAAATGTGCCGTGGTGGACAACACTCAAAGGTAAGCCCGTCAGAATTTGCCCACTTTCCGCGCTCCCCAGCGATTACGCCGCTTGTCTGGACAGGCCTTGAAAGCTTTCGTGTAGGCGACAGCATTTGTGATGCAGTCAGTCCACTCACCAGAGTGGTGAACTGATGGAATTGCCTAAAGTTCTTCCAACCAACTGACAAGTAAATGCATGTGTAGACGAGGAAGCAACGATTCGATGACAGTTTGTCTCTGGATTTCACCTGTGAAGGATTGCAATAGTTTCAGGTTTATGCTAGGTTCACCCATTCACGTATCAAGGCACACGGGCAGAAATTGGTAAACTATGTAAATTCAAATTAAATGTATGGTAAGTCAAATGTAAGTATGTCAGGTGTCAGTGTGGGCGTAATGCACCACCCAGGCGTGCATGGAGAGCCACCGGATCTTTTCGACCTGCTCAAAACTATACATGGGTGACTATGCCAACTGTCACTTGGCGTGGCTCCACCCACATAGCATGGTGCCAACGTGGCGGTGACGTACGCGTGGTTCGAGGCCACTCGAGGGTTCCTGCCTGGCCACTGCATGTGTCTCCACTTGGTGGCAATCCTGCCGCTCCACAGGTACCCAGGACGACATGGGAACGCTGTGCTCTGAGATAAAAGGGGCGAGCGGCGGGCTTGCGGGTCAGTTGCCCTAAGTTTAGATGTTACATTCCATGTATGTGTGGATGTATATATTTTTTTGCTAAATACTCATTTCTGAGAGATATGACCTATGAATTTACTCTAAGGTAAGCTTCACGGGTATAGATGTAGACATATTTGAACAGACATACCTGTGTAAAACATTATACCGATTTTGTAAGTGATATTAATAAAAGTTTTTCTCAATAAGAATCGCTGATGCAAACTTGAAATTCAAATGAAGATACGAATTGAAAAAGAGTGTACAACTGAAAAAAGACAGGCATCGTAAAGGTGCGTCCACACGGTCGAACAATGTCCGACGGACAAACACTGTTACCAATTAACAATTGTCTGCGGTCTTTGCCTTGTGAGCAGAGTAAAAAGAAACTCTGGTATACAACCTCATCTGGTACCACTGTTTGTTGCCAGATCTACTTACATCGTTTCCCCGCTTATGACGTCATCCTGCTTTGCCTATGATATGGTAACAATGTGTGTCCGTCGGGCATTGTTCGACCGTGTGGACGCACGTTAAGAAGAAATTGCTGCCATTCATACAAAAATGTACTTTTTCATTAACCTTCACATGTATAGATATGAAATGAGAATTTCTTATTATACGTGCATTGGTGAATCTGGTACATGCTTAATTTGCACTATATTTTGAAAAATCCTGTTTTGCTGTACTTGGTAAATATGATTACTTGTCAATTTTTTAGGGCAAATGCATAATGTATAACAGTTACTGTTACTCACCCCCACTATACAGTTGTTTATTCTATCTTCCGCATATTCAAGTAAATCTCAATATTGTGCTTCTAATTGTGTAGAACATTAAAGAGAAAAAACTGAGACTAAATTACTCTTTTCCGATGCCTATAAAGCAGGAATACTGGAATGACTCCGTAATTGTTACCCGAATGGGCCTTGCAACCTTTTCTTAATTTTCTTGGTTTCTTCTCAACTGATGTAAATGAATTATGTATTTTCTCTTTGGCTTATTTTCATTTATATACAGATTTTCATTACTGTTTACCATGCTGTTTGATTCATTTATGTGAACACATTGGCTAACAACACTCAATTGCTCTTCATGGATCTGTTAACGGATTTTTATCTTCATCCTGGGCTAGTTTGTCTTCATTTAAATGCAATTTTAAACTGTGATTTACACTTTTATAATGTCTTTCTTTTTCCACATATGGGAATTTTTTTGTCAGATACTTAGTAAGTTCACGTACTTTTAGGCTTGTCCCATTACTATAACGGACATTTTGACTCATAATACTCTATTGCTTCTTTTGTAGAATTTCCATGCTGGCGCCGAAGATTTTTTTTTTACTCCACTGGTAAGAGCTGTAAATGAGGACTGGCCTTCCCCAGGGCTAAAATTTTTAATTTTCCCCCGTTGATTTTTTTTTATCATAAGATGAATTTCACTTGATTTTCATAAGAAATGTTTTGATTTTCTTGTTTCCCAACCGATGTGTATATCGTAAATTTGATGCCCTTTTATGCATAGGGCTGAGTAACCCTCAATGTTGTCTTGCTTTTCTAATTTACGGTGCTGACAATTTCTGCATTAAATAACTAAGTCACATGACTTGATACGACACAGACAAGTGTCAGTCTAAACGTTCCACCTGAACTCTTAACTTCTTTATGGAGAGAGAGCTATCCTTAAAAACACATTGAAAGCATTCTTTTACTTTGAATATGAGACGATTAGATCCTATCATTTAGGTAAACATACTCCTAACAAAGGCCGATAGTTTTATAAATATATTGTATAGTGAAATAGCAGACTGTCTACAGTGATGACAAACTTAATTTTTTTCACAATATTTCGAAGAGATGTAATATTTTTTTCCTCAGTGAATTGAAGTAAGTCTTGGACTCTTCAAGAAATTTATCAGAATTTACCGGCTGCAGTTAAAATCAGATATTCTCTAGGTATCAAGTTCATTTCTTAAGGGGAAAAATTCAAAAGTAGCGAACGTTTTCAGTGCTCACATTTTGGCTGGTGAACGAAAAACCAACTGGCTTTTTCAAAATATTTATGGCAAAATGAGAGAGACAGAGAGTACAAAACCACATTTCTTTGCGATGTATTGTATTTACGCATTTCTAAATACCAAGTTCCAGTCAGCCAGCTGTGATCACTTTGCTGGAAAATTTAGTAAGTTCGAAGTCGACCAGTTTTCGAAAAATGCTTGAATAGATTTAGACAGACAAATGTCACGATTTTTTTTTTTAAAGTTTTCAGAAGGGCAGACTTCGTAAATGATGTGCGTAAGATATTAAAATACCGTTCTTACATCCAGCATTTTAGAAGTAATGAGGGAAATGACTGAAACAGAAATTGGATCAATTATATTTATTGCACCTTTTACAACAGAAAATCTTGAAGCATAAACACCAAAGAAATTGCTAATTATCATGCAAACGTAATTTCTGGTTTTAATCCATATAAAAACAAGCTTCCTTTATTAATGATTAATTAGTAAATTCAAATCTAGAGAATAGATATCAAGATTGCACATGGATTTGTTTTCGTTTTTCTTTTTGTTACTTTGAATTTAGGAGGACCTACATTTGGAATTTTCCCCTTTGTTATTTCAAGGTGATGAAGGACTCCATGAACAAGTGTATTTAACTTCAGAAGGAATCATTACTGCAGCTGCTCCTGCAGGACCCTGAGCGACACCACCATGTGAACCGTTTCCACGCCTCCCGTGATGAGGTTTTGAAGGCTTACTCCCATTTCCTTCCTTTAGGCCCTTTGGGCGCACTGAAAGGCCAATTTCTCCAGTTTGAGATTTGACCGTAATAGGTTGGTCTTGAGCCCCACAGAAAGACTGTGCTTTTCCGTTGCCCTTCCCTTCGCCCTTTCCTTTCCTCCTTAAATTCTTTGTGCTCCCTTTCTCCAACACTTTAGGCTTAGGTTTTGCCCAGATTCCCATACTCGGCCAGTTATTATAATAATTATAATCGCCACCATTCTCATGCGAATCACCACCATAAACACCACTGCCCATTTCTTGGGAATCATAGCCACTGCCATCATGTGAATTGCTACCATAATATATATCATCACTGCCATTGTCACCAGCTATAGAATCATCACCATTGACATTACCTGTTTGATGAGAATCGCTGCCAGATTGATTATCGATAATGACACTAATGATATTAACAGTGGTACCCATACCACTAGTGCCATTAATGAGGCCTGAACTCGTTCCCAAAAGTGACTGTAATTCATCGATTTTGCTTTGGAGCACCTCAGACTTAGCTTTAAGTCCATCTAATTTTTTTTTTAACTGAGACACCTGGTTTTCTGCATTGGGGTTGTTTTGCAGCTTGGTTATTTTGTCCTCTAGTTTTCCAATTTTCGTTGTGTGTTTTTCCAACCTCGAAGTTAACTTCTTCAGCTTATTTTTATTTTTGTTATTTTCACGGCGACGGTTAGAAGGCTTCTGTTGGGCCATATTTTGATGATCACTGCTCTTCAGATCTGCTTCCGTGGTCAGCCTCTGAGCCTTTTGTTCTTTTCCCAGCGCCTTCGCCCTTCTACCTCTTGTATGGGGATTCCTCTCAGGTTTTCTCTTTCCGCCATTGTTCGGGTCATCACCATTATCACCCAACTTGTACGTTCGAGGTTTCCCTTTCTTTATCCCACCTATGGACACGCAATACTGTTGGGATGCCACCTCTAGGACTAGATCTTGGCATGTGAGCACAATGGGTACACCAGCCTGGATGCGAATTCCATGTTCTGGGCAATTTAGTCCAGAAAATTCTTGCTCCGAAACAGATCCAGTGCTCGAGGTCAAGTTTTTATGACACTGCCAATAAAAAACAAAAAAAGTGGGGGAATTAATGAGAGGGCCTATGGTAAGACATGACAAATAATTTAATACAGCAACAATTTTGGATAAAAGAAGGAGAGAAATATGATCAATTATGGATAAATTCCTACGCACATTCAGTACTGTGTTTTGAAGTTGGCTGTTCATATGCCTATTAACCCGTACAGAGAGAGAACACTTAATTGCAAACTTCATTGAGATTGTGGCATCTAGAGCCAGATGGTAGGGAACTTTCGGAGCTGGTAATATTATTGAACATGAAGCTGACTCGCATATGGCACAGTGGATTTAGGAGGCAAACTCTAAAACTCCTGTCAGAGATTTAGGCTGTAAATCTATAACTCCGTATTTCAGTTACAATTGTATCTAAAATTCGGTTTCAGCATTCACGAATTTCCTTGAGATGGATTCTCAAACAAATGCTGTGGTGTCCCCCGCCCCCCCCCCCCCCCCCCCCCTCCGCTCTCTCTCTCTCTCTCTCTCTCATCTCTCTCTCTCTCTCTCTCTCCTCCTGTATTTGCTAGTGTAGGCTTTGATGACAATAAACAAGACGTAATAGATCGAAAAACTCTCTATTTCTCTCTAAGCATTTCTAGTCCTTATTGTAACTACCGTATTTTAAATGATAGGCCTTGCAGGGATATTAATTCCTTTTTTGCTGGCCATAAAAGTATGAGAGTTTTTTTAAGAATTAGCAAACTTCAGTTTTGTCATAAATCCTTGTTTTATAATAATTATAGAAAAAATGATTAGGATAGTTATTGAATGTTTTTGTTCGTTTCTCGTGTTTGTATCGTTAAGTCTCTCATGTGCTTTACTGGGACAAAATTCGTCGTCCATAATAACTATTTTTGCTCACTTTGTCAGATAATGTTTTTAAATCGTCTAGCTTTCAGAGGGAGCTTAATGTACAGCAAAACATCACCTTAACGGGGGGTGGGGGGAGGGGTGGGGTTGGCGGTGGGTAGATGTGAGAGGGAGAGAGGTCTGTCCTTTACGGTAGCAAATTCCCGAGATGTATACTAGTATTGCCGAAATTCGGAGTTTTTTTGCTATGCCCCTAGGTTAGGTTAAGTAAGTTCCGAAAATGAAGGACGGGTAATTTGGGTGTGGGAAATATAATGAGATTATTTCTAAGAAGATTCTATGGTTAGTTTTTAAGATAGACGTCTTGCTTTTTCAGGGAAGGTCCAGAACTTTGTCACAGTTCAGGAATATGCTTCCCAGTAAGAAACGAAATCCGCCAAGTAACAAAGATTAGTTAATAGCTAACACAATGCTGTACCCCAGAGCAACTCACCTAGCTTCTAGTGAACAGAAATCCCATATGGAATCATTAATAAATAACCTATGCAAACTGGTGTTTTGGTAATTTCATTCATTCTCTCGACAAAATTATTTCTTTTTAAAAATACATACAACGCAATTTATATACGTAGCCGATTGCTATAGTTCTGCTTACTGACTGTGTATGCTTACATTATGTAAAATACACAAGAATCAAGTAAAATACACAAAAATCGCGCAATGTAAAAAAAAAAATTAAAAAACATCTTTGCTGTAATGTAAGTTACAAAACACTACCAGTTACTTTACACGGTACAATATTGTACTTGATAGAGTAATGTAGTGTGACATACATAGTATGTTTGTCAGTTTGTATAAGTGTGCATGTGCGTACCATACCTGTAGGTATGGCGTCAAGGTAAAATGCGGACTTACTGTGCACTGCTTGCCTTTCTCCCTCTCTCACACGGTGAACTATTTTTCATTTCTTAAAGATAAATAAGAGAGGGTTAGAGGGGGGTGGGGGTGGGGGGATCTGACATCAGCTTAATACTGTTTAGTACTTTACAAATGATTTTTTTTATCTCAGACTAAATATGAAAATCATCAAAATCTACTCACTCCTTCATACTGCGTCGAATTGTCAGCATTGAGGGCCCCAAAGTGCAGGAGAATTGCCAAGATCCTGATTGCCAAAGCTCCTCCCTTCATGGTTTTGCAATGGTGCCGCCACCGGTTGACCAGTTTTTATTATTATTTTATGTAGTTTTGATTTCAATCTTGCTTGATCACAAAATCAAAACTCTGCATCAAAAGCACTCTTATTGTTGTTGTCGATGTTATTTTATTCTTGTCTGTTTATGCTTGCAGCCCAAGTTGAAATTCGAGCTGCGTTGAGAGTTCTTGGTCTATTTCCAGAGTCTCGAACCCTGAGTTTACCCCGATGGACAATGTCTGATCACTCTTGCGACTTGGGAGGGAAGTTACACCAAGCCTTTGGTTCTCACGATACCTACTGATCGATCTCCTGACAGGTTTCGACCGGAAGGCATATATATATCAATCGAGAGTGCTTCTGTTACATCTGGCACCTTAAGTTTCACACCTGTGCTAAGATACACATATGCCTCAAGCTCCCACGAAAGGCTATGGCGACTGGTGATCGTGGCACTAAGATAGTAGGTCAAATCATTTTTTGTTTATGGTTGATTAATAGATAATCAGTTCATCACACCGACGCCTTTCGTTACGACATTGTTACATTCTCAATGATAAAGAGAGAGAGAGAGAGAGAGAGAGAGAGAGAGAGAGAGAGAGAGAGAGAGAGAGAGAGAGAATTACTGTTTTTACCTTTATTTGAAAAATAACAAAAATACAATATTTACATTATTTCAACATTAAAATGTTGAACTCATGAATTTGTTTGTAGCACTTTTCTTCAATTTTTCCCCATGTAAAATCAACACCAACCTTTTCACATAATTTAATCTCCCCCTAAGAAAAACAAAAAGTTTTATTTTCAGTAAGCTTCTGCATACGGCTTATCCATATGCAATACACATTGTTACAAATAAGAAGAACTGCAGTGTTCCGGTTTTTAAACCTCAAATTTACTATTGAACCATTGAAAATATGTTTGACTCGTTTGCAAAAATAAAATATATGAAGTATGTATTCTGTTTGGCCGCAGAACTCACAATTACCATCTTTCCTAATTCCCAACATCTCTAGTATTGCATTAGTAGGTAACCTTTCATGTAAGTACTTACACATAACTTCTCTTTCTCTTAAGCCAATAATTGGATTGCTAACATTCTCCCATATTCCACTCCACTACACTGTAGCAACGGGTAGTTCGCTTCTACCAAGGGTTATGACTACAAATATCGTCTAGTATACATCTTTGGTTTTAACGTTGGGGAATTTTCTATGTTTAAGTATTTTTCTTACATTTTCTACCACACCAGAATAGTACAAAGAAGATACAAATTATAATAACTCGTCATAAATTTTTGTTTCTATTAAATAACTTAGTCATAAACTACAGTTATAAATATTGAATGGTCTTCCTTCGAGTGATTCTTTAAGACTTGAGGCTATTAAAATTGCAGCTGCTTTATGAAAAACTTTTATAACACCTAATCCCCCCTTCACTTTTGGGCAACAACAAAGTTCTTCTACGGATGGGCTGGTACCTACCACGCCATAAATACCTAAAAATTAGGGAATTTATTTTCTGTGAGTAGGAAGCGTATAAGTACCAAACCTTTGATAAACAAAGTGGAATTCACAATGATTGCTTTTTGAAAGATCGTAAGGCATCTTGTTCGAAAGCATATTTATTGATTTCTCTGAATTGTGTACAACTGTATTCCAATTTATTTCTATTGCTCTCTTTACGTTTTCACAGTAGTAAAAACCCATGATCTTAAGATTGCTTTTTGTGTTTAGCCGCCAATTAATAGGCCACTCTTTTTTACTATGCCATATTCCATACTTTTACTTTTATTCAAAAGTTTACCAGTTGCTTTCTCAAAAACATTAATTTCTTTGAAAACCTCAAAAATAGGTTTCTCTTGGGATACAAAAATATATGAGACATCAGCAAAACCTTAGAGGCATGTGTTTCATCCATTTGGAAGCCTTGGTGGTACTAAGTGGCCTCACAGATGTCATGACTGGAAAAGCATTACTCAACATGCCATTTATACATAAACGACTGCAACAATTATCATTTATTCATTTAATAAACACATCTGGAATGCCTAACGTACTCACAATTCTAAACAAAAAATCATGAGCACGGTATCAAATGCTTTATTCCAATCTAATTTCAGAATCGCCATTTCAAGATCCTTTTCATATGCAAAATTAAAAATATCCCTGATGTTTTAAAGGGTCCACGATAATACAAAGTATAAAATGTCTGTGTATAATTTTGAAGACTTTACAGAAAGCTTTCGAACTCTTCAGTCCAAATGAACCCAGGGAAGGGTTCGAAAGCTTTCTGTAAAGTCTTCAAAATTATACACGGACTTTTTACACTGTGTATTATTGTGGACCCTTTAGAACATTGTATATACTCTCGTGATAGAGAGTTTTTCCCTACTAATATCCCTGATATTATTTTTATAATCACTATTGACCTATCTTTAACACTACAAAATTGTTCCACAGATATCAATTTATGCATTACCGCTTTTTAATCTCTTGGCTTACAATTTAGTTATAATTTTGTAGTCTACGTTCAACAGTGAGATTGGCCGCCATCCACTCAAAGCTTGATTATCACGATATGTAGAAATAACACCGGTAAGAAACAGATACAGCTACAGTGGCAGAAGCTCTTAAATCTAGAATTATCACACGACATTCATGCCCACAAGTTCTTCTTTCAGATAATGCTACTAAATTTACTAGTGATCTCTTAAAGAACATACGTGAATTTTATGAAATAAATAAATGTCAAATAACCGCTTGTAAACCCTAATGAAACAGTAGAACGAACTAATCGTAAAATAAAGGATATTCTGAAAACTTTAGTGAGTCCACAGACAGAAGATTGGGACTTGGTACTAGAAGACGTACAATTCACGTTGAATAATACTGTACATGAGACAGTAGGAGAATCGCCACGTTATTTGTTATACGGTTATCAAAAGAGAATGCCTTACACATCATTAGAAGATGTAACACCACCCAGACATAATCATCTATGATGATTATGTTGCATGGAAAACCAGACGTACTTACGAGACGATCATGAAAACAAGGGCTAAAGTAAAAGAGGTCCATGAGACTCATGCCAAATATTATAATATAAAGGCCATCAAACCAGACATTACAGTAGGTACTCAAATATATGTACAGAATCACATTCAAGAAGGGCCAAATGTAAATGTTTCTCCTAAGTTCCCCGCATCTTATAGAATTGTAGAATTGCTGAAATTAAACAAATATAGAGTAATTAATGACAGTGATTTGAAGGAAAAAGTAGTCCACTGGAATCATAAAAGTCATAAAGGCAGACCTATGGTCCACTGAATTTATAGATAACACAAGACAGGTAATAAAATTGTGGTCAATAATGGATATAATCTCCGAAACCGACGGAGTCAAATACATATAAACATATGAAAAAGAAAAAATTGTTAGATTGGTGTTTGACTGAAAATATTACAGGCATTACTATCAACATAATAACATTGTTAAATAGTGAAGAAACACTAAGGAAACTCCAAACAGATAGGAAGTCAATAATACAGAAGGATGACAATAGTAGTGTTATACATTTGTTAGGAAAATTAAACACAGACAGAAAATACATTAAATAAGAGGCCAAAGAGGTCCCTCTTACCCTTCATTGGAACTGCTTTGAACATTATTTGGAGTTGCCACCGAAGGAAATGTATAGAAATATATATATTTTTATATATATATACCATTATATATATATATATATAGGGGGGAAAATATATATATTTATATATATATATATAATTAGAAATATATCTATTATATCCTATATATATATATATATATATATATATTAAATTTCCTATTATATATCTATATATATATATATATATATATGTATATATATATATAATATATATATACCTATATATATATATATGTGACCTGATCTCGGTCATTTGTGGGTTCGGGATATGAAGGAAAAAACAGGAGAGAGATAAGTTTACATGCATGCAATATAGGGCATGAAAAAATAATAATCGATGAAACGTTTAACGCAGGTGTATTCTTCTTAGCTACGCAGGTGGCCTGTCATTATTACGTTAACTATACTAGTGAACAACCGGACGACAGGTTAGGCTGTTATTTGACACTCATGGCGACACATGTCTTTGTGCGGCGGCACTCGTGTCGACCCGGTCTGTCCTGTATGGCACCCGCTAACGAACGGAACTGTATCGTTATGCAAGAAGCTGATTGGTTATTCTGACTCCTTAGACACAAGGGCCAATCAAGAATGGATATAGAGATGAGTGGCACTCTTTTGAAATGCCCAAGCCACGCCAACTTGTAACATCTTTGGCAGTTGACTTGGTATCACTTGCAACAGTTTTACGGGACTATTCAAAACTGTATTGAATCAGCACATCACTCCCTCCCCAGTTCTTGCGTCCCGCATTGAGCATTGCTGTTCTTCTTTGAGTGCCACACCGCCTTTGAGTGCCATACCGTCCAGTTTGTGCAAAATTAAAAAATATTAGGGTAGGGCCATTTGGCGTGTTACAAACATAAGTTACAACAAATTAATCTCACGCCTCACAATGTGTCATACAGAAAAAAGAAATTTAGGTTCACATTCAATAGTATCAATAAAAAAATGGATAGTCACAGCTCCAACTCAAAAAAGTTAAATTCATAAACAAAGCTTCACATAACATGAGTCAAAAATGAAACGTTACACCTAAGAAATTTGGTAAAAGTATAAGAAAACTTACTGAATTTCTTCTGCAACACAATAAAAACAAGAAAATAAAAAATAAAAATTTACAATTTACACACAAAAAAAACTTAAAAAAACAATAATGCAAAAAAAAAAAAAAAAAGAATACAATTATGTATACATAGACCCACTCATCATATGCTTGGAACTGTAACAAAATGTTTAAAATACTAGACATAAATTCCTCAGCAATAACTGACATGAAACAAAAGTGCATAACCATGTTTCTATGATATTCTCTGTTCACTTTGTGACGGACACATTTATTCATGGCTCGCGCTAGTATGCTACGCAAGACACCTATGCGCAATTATAAATTATGTGGATGGTTTGCTTTATCGAAGAGAGAGGAACGGTGGCACAAGTTACTTTTTTTTTTTTTTACGAAGAATTTATCTCGTGCATGTTAAAAAAAACTGTGACTTGTCAGTCAGCTCCCTTACACAATAGCAAACCCACACACACTCAACACATGCACACGGCACGTTTGCACAACAGCTGACTCACTTGCCTCTGTTTTCTGTGCGACTCACCCGCAGGTGTAAGGCGGGCCACTCACTGTCGATCTGGTCGTACGATGAGAACTGAGTGGGAGAAGACTCCAAAAAAATGACTGCAAGTTCACGTTACTGCCCAGTCTGAACAAAGTAGTCAGTCTTAAGTTGGCAGCCACACAGTTCGGACGTGGCGGAGGGAATATCTGATAATGAACCATATATGCTCAGGTTGTGCTGTTGCAGCCAATATTACAATAAACAAAAAGCCACGTAAAAGAAAAGGAATATTGAGTCAATGACTGGTTGTTGAAGAAAGAAAATCTCACATTTATTGCTTTTAAAGGAAATATAGGTAGCTCCCAGGGATTGTTATAGTTACGAACGGATAAACGAGGTAACATTAGATTTTCTAGAAAGGTTATAACAGTCATGCAAAAGGACACTGCATAACAAAATCCACAACGCCCTATGAAAGGTCAAGTGCCACATTACGCTTCATAGCGACTGATTGCTCTTACCAAGATGTAAAATTGGCCATATCGCCCAAAGACCTTGGAAGAGTCATGCTGGAGACATGTAAAGCTATTTGGACAACACTCCGCAATGAGTACATAATAAAGATAAATAAAATTCATGTTTACATATTTGTATCTTTGATAAAATATAAACTAGCTTTTAGAAACTCAAAATAATTAACCCTTCTACAAATATGCCAAACAGTTTGTAGTGTATAAAATTAACGTAGGAAATTACAAAAGTGAAAAGGTAATAAATCGCTGTGTAACCAGTCATTACACTACACTATTTCGCAATCAACACCAAGTACCTACAAGAAAATTATAAGGGTGTGAGGGAGGTTTCATTACCTCCCATTATGATTTTACTATTACATTGTCTCCAGTTCTCCTTTAAATCATATATCATTTAGGAGCTTTTTAGCATATATTCTTATTTCGTTTCTTTCTTATTTTTCTTTTACTTTGTAATACAACTGATTAAACGTTCTGAGCAAGGCACCAAATTTTTTGTTTTGTTTTAAGAGATTACTTTACGTATTGTATAATATATACTACTATTAAACATATATATATATATATAATATATATATATTATATATATATATTATTATATATATATATATATATATATATATTTTATTATATATATTACACATATTATACGTATATACATTGCGTAATTTGGTACTTTGAAACATTGTCGTTACTCCAGGATCTAGAAACGCTACGGCCTTCAATATTCAACATCACTGTGGTCAATGAAAGTTTTATGTAATTTAATTTTGTTTCCACTCATAAGGTAAATTGCAATTATATAAAATTTTACAAAATTCAGTATGTGAAGAAATAAGAAAAATATGTATATACGTATATCATGTCTACGGGACGACACGTATTATGCACCGCTTCCTGATTTCTTTGATGTCTCTGCTCTTCTTAATTCTTTCTGATATGAAGGTCTTATATTTAGTATTTATCTTCTTGTACACCATTTCTTTTGTTGCATCAGGACACTTTTTCTTTAGTTTCTCAAATATCGATTGATAAGCTGCATTTCTTTTGTGTTTGTCAGAATATGCTTCACTTTTTATATTCCACAGACATTGCTACGACTTATGAATCTCGAAGAACCCCATCCAGAACTCTTTATCTATCAAAAGTCTGACATGTTGAACGATATCCTCTTCTGCGCCGTTTCTTGATAAATGAACCTCCTAGTTCATCAAGCCCATTCAAAGACACCACTCACGGTCAAACTATCAGTTCTGAACGACTTAATCTGAAAAACCCCTATTTGACTGTCGTGTCGGACAGTGAGTTGCTCATTCAAACCTCAACTGTCAGGTTTGGCGATTCGGCTTGACTGCTGGGCTTGATCAGATCTGACTTGACTAAAAAACACCCCACTCACACTCAAACTTGCTTAAACCCGGCCCATTTCGATCGGGCATGACAAATCCCATCTGACATGAATGGGCAGCCTAACTGAAACATTTAAGTGTATGCATTGCAGTTCCTCTCTCTCTTCCCGGCTCTTGCCGTACAGTAATCTTGGGAAGAGCGTCTGCTACTCTTAGGGCTCTTTTTTATGATCAATCCCCACAATGTGAAACTAACAGTTGGTCGATCCTACGATCTTGTTGAGAAATTAACATTCTTAAGGCATTTATAAACCAGGGAAAAAATACAATTTGCTCTCACTTCATCATCAAATTTAAAAATTACTTCTTTCCCAATGAAAATCTAACTACTCTTTCAATAAATATATCAGACTCGCTACTTTACTCAAATGCATTTACGCTAATAATTCTATCTTTAAATTTTGATTACAATTCTTCGATGGGGGCAAATTAGATGCATTGTCGTTCGGGATACTTTTAAATGTGATCAGAACACGGCTTAAGAGAACCATCCTTTATTTTCTCTTATTTTTTTCTAACATTGCTTTCTACAAATTCCCTATCTGCATATCCCTAACACAGCATGCTATTGATCACACTACTAAAGGCTACACATCTCGTTCATTGCTCAGTCGAACTAATACTAATGTTACTATCAGTGACAATTTTTAGCAATCACGACAGTGGGTAGGGAGATGGCTTCTAGGCGGGGCGAGGTCTCCAACCTCCCACCTCCAGAGGTGTGAAGGGTATCCTCTCCTCACATCCCCATAGTGTCCCAAGACACTATCCTGTACCCATCTCTCTACCATACGGTTGAGATGTTCCCGCTTTCTATGCAATTTGCTCGCAGGTCAGCAGTTCTATTAGTACCAGCAGCGGTGCTGACAGTTCGGTACTGACGCTATTAGTTTGCTTGTATCTTCTTCACATTGCGCCTGGAATCTCTCACTGGTTGCTGGGTGTCATCTAACATCTATCAACTATTCCTAATTCTAATATCGCGCCATCCTATCCATACCTTAAGCAGGTATCGTGACTTCCTTCACGGGTCGAGGAAGGTAAGGGAACTTCTGCACAATTCATCCCTCTACTTTTCAATAGGTCACGATGAGAAGTAGGAGTGGACTTCCCCTCCCTTCCCACGCGGTCACGGGGGAGAGGCTCTGGTCGGCCTCTCTCTGTCCCAGCATTCTTGACTCATGGGTGGACAGGTTGTTCTGTACTCCCTTACTTCTCAGGGGTGGGGGTTAGTATCCCATCCCCCACAACAAGGCATCCCTTGTTCCCGGGCAATGCATAACAGTCCCGCACAGCACTGGGGATAACCTGGGGTACCATCCCAGCGTTAACTCCATGCCATCTCCTACTGCCAACTTCTGTCCTTCCTGGTGGGGCTGGACAAATCGCCACTGTCATATCTCACTTCAAAACGAGTCTGTTACTCCTCTGTTTGGTCTGCTACATGAGTCGGTACTGAGGGTGGGGTCACGAAGGGTGTTCGGGTGCCACCACCATGGCACCGCCATCGTTTGAATCTGGCGGGCGCGGCACTGTAACCGTAGGTTTTGAATTCTCCCACACTAGCCTTTGTCTGTTCGTATGTCTCAAACGGATTTTTCTAATATTTTGTTAATACCGCCGCCAATTGGAATTATTCTCTCGCCCATTCGTCATCGAATTCGGCAGCGAAAATGTCTAACAGTGATAATTTATTAACGATTTCTGCAATTGTACTCTGTCTGTCTGGTTAGCACTGCATTTTTGAAATCGTAGGGTGTGTGATTGTACACTGTCTTTCTGGTTAGCAGTGTGCTTTTCGAAATCTTGGTGTGTGATTGTACACTGTCTGTTTAGTTGGCTCTGTGCATTTGGCTAATGAAAGATTATAAAGAATACTAGTGCAATTAGGTGATGTTTTAGCTTGTAAGCCAACACTTGAGCACAAGACAAATGAGTGCTGACAATTGAGTACAAGACAATTGAGGGCAAGACAATTGAGTGCAGTAACATTTGAGCATTGACATTCGAGTGCCATAAATTCAAATCAATCTGTTTGGAAAAACTAAACAACACTATTCTTTGTTTAACTACAATCGTTTGGTTGTTATCGGTAAAATTAGCCTGTTGCATTTTTTCTCATGTTCGTTGACATATGCTGAAATGCCCTCCAGTCCCTAACACTGTTGCTGATTGGATAACATTTTTTGAAGAGGTACCAAAGGGGATTCAACCTACCTATGCATCTGGCAGCTTTTGCGGGAGAGTAGAAACTGATAAAGAGCCTAATATTGCTTGCAGTGGCCCTGTTGCCAAAGTTAATAGTGATAGTGATGGATGGCCTTGTGGTCAATGTCTAACAATGGTATGCATTGGCCACATGTTTAACATTACTCATTGGATTTGTGCTTATTTAAGGGAACAGTCCTGGGACCATTATGGGTCCTCAGATGACCACCACCTTGTACTGGAAAACTTTTGTTACTCCTGTTTTGTTTATCATACCTTGAAATGTTACTGTACCAATTTTGATTATAATTGTGGGAAAATCTTTGCTGAATAATAGAGCCAGTTGTCTCCCTAGGCCTGTCTCTCTGAAAAGTACTCTTACCCTTATAATGATGTACTGCTGCTACCTCTTTTACAACATTGCCATTTTGGTTTGGCCTGTTCTCAATAACACTAGCTTGTGAATTAGCAATTGCCATGGACCTAGCTATGGTAGGTAATTTATCTAATGTTAAATCCTCGGTTTCCAACAACTTCCTTCTCAATTTAGGAGATGCACATTGTTCTATTACTTGATCAATAATAACATCCTTTGTGTCAGTGAATTCACAGGTTATAGTTAACTTTCTCAATTTTGTGACAAACACATCAGTACTTTCATTTACCTCTTGGCTTACCTGTTTGAACTTAAACCTAGCATACTGTTTATTCTCCTTTGGTGAAAAATAATTGTCTAGCGTCTTCAAGGCATCTTCTAGGGTGTCCGTCAGTGATGGAATTGTTTCTATCACCTTCTGGATGTCCATGGTCCCTACATGGAGAAGTACAGCTTTACATTGAACCGTGTTGGTCATACCTGTTACAGTGATGTAACAATCAAACACCTTCCTCCAACGTTTCCATTGCTGCGCGATGTTAGCGGGATATGCCTCTATTTTAAAAGCTGCAGGTTGGGAGACGTCTAACAGCATGATGAATGCATGATGATTAGGCTGTGTAGCTTCTGTGACCTCAGTCGATGATGATACACCAATATCCTCAGTCACCAATGACGGATGGCCTTGTGGTCAAAGTCTAACAATGGCACGCATAGGTTGGCATAGCCTACGTCAACTGTCTCCTATCCTGGGCTATACAATAACTCTTACCTGGAAGGAAGTAATATAATCCTCTTACGTGATGTTATACATTGAATCATGTGTTGTTTTATCAGTCCCAATTATATCCATCATAGTTTATCCTATTTTTGCTGAAGTTTGGTAAACTGAAACTCATCGCTGACGAGCATGGTTAGCGTGTATTTCTTCTATGTTATAAAGCCAGAATACAATATGGCGGGCTCATTTACATACTGACAACAATAACAAAATCTGGAAAATACATCCCTCGATGCTATTAACAAATAAAACACTCACTTATGTACAAAGCATCAGAATATTACATGGCGAATTACAGTTTACATAAGCTTCACCAAAACTACAAAAAAAAAATCACTATTCTGCTTACATAGATAGGAACTTTGCAGATTGGATGCCAAGGTTCAGTTGTTTTAATTGCAACAACATAGGGCATATTAGAAAGTTTAGCAGAAATAAATATTGTGATAGGTATAGGAGTTCAAATAATTTTTGATAGTCTTGTCTGTCTCCTAAATGGAACAGTGTTCGACCAGCATTTCAGAGTTTTGATAACTCAAGTGGGATAGATCATAAAAGGGTTAATCGAGGGGAGGCTGGTCAGTCAAAGATATAAGGGTAAATTGTTTATGTCACATTGCACTTTTGGAAGATGAAATAGAGCTGAAACCTGTGGTGAAAGAGACAGTGTTTGATTTAATGGTTTTAATATTCATTGATACAGGGGTGTCGGTTCATTTGTTGGATCATAATTTTTAATGGTTGTTGTTTTCTTCGTATTCATTGAAAACTACCGAGGATAAGGTTTGCAATGTTCAAAAGCACATAATTGGAATATTTGGGTGTAGCTAACATTTATTTTTTGCTGGGTAACGGTAATTATGGAACTAGTTTTGGTTATAAAAGGTGCAGCTTTGGGGAACAGGATTTTACTATATAATCCTGCATGCGGGCATAGCAAAATCTCCGTACATGCTGGGGTTGGAGGTATAACAGTTGGGTTCATGGGAATCTTGTCCCATATGCGGGTGTTGATGAAATGGATTATGTTGAGAATAATAGGGGTAGTACTGATGTGAATGTAGGTAATGTTTACAATAATGTTGATTTTGGGGTAAATAATCAGTTTCAAGATGGTATTGTGCCTGATGGCCAGAAGAATAGTACATATAAAGCGGTTTTGGTTGGTGATGTTATTTTAGGGCCAGGTATGGCTAGTTTAGTTAAGGTTCAGTTAAAAAGTTACGAAATGCCTAGACACATGTGTATTGTTGAAGGTAGCTCAAAGCTCAAAGGTATAGTGTGTACAGTTTCTGAGAGTGATGTGTCAATAGGTAATTGTTAAACTGTAATGACACAGTTAGGAAGTATCAGAAGAATACATATATCTTAGATTTTGAAGAATGGATTGATGATGATAATGTAGTTGCTATTGAAGGGGAGCAAAATGAGTTTTCTGAGGCAGAGATGCAAGTTAGGAGTCAGGTTTTTAGGGATCATTTGGGTAATGAAGATTTTAAAGAATATTAGAGTAATTGTGTGATATTTTGGCTTGTGAGCCGACTTTTGAGCGCAGGACAAATTAGCGCTGACAAATGAGCGCCAACAATTGAGCACAAAACAATTGAGCACAGTAACATTTGAGTGCTGAAATTTGAGGGCCATAAATTAAAATCAATCCATGCAAAAAACTGAACAACGCTGTTTATTTTTTGTTTTACTACATTCGTTTGGTTGTTATTGTTAAAATTAGCCTGTTGCATTTTTTAGAATCAGTATGTTTATTTGTTAAAATTAGCCATTTAGGAAATTTTAACAAATCTTTCTTAAAGAAAAGGAAAATTGGTTTTGTTTTATTTCAGTTCACAACCCATGAAATGGAGAAGATAACATTATCCAAAGGCAAAGAAAATTTATTGCATGAAGAGTACTGGTACAGACTAGACAGAGTAGGAGTGGCAAAGAGTCATGGCATTGTGTAAATGGAAAGTGCAAAGGAAGAATACATGTTTTTGGAGATGAATGCACATCTGCTAGTGATCACGATCATGTACCAGGTCCTGCAAAGTCAACGGCTAGTGTATCTGTGATGCAGCTTCAAGGAAGGGCAGCAGCAGCATCAAATGATCCACGAAGGCGAATCATTCAAAAGGCCCAAATTAATTTGCATCCTGAAGTAGTTGCAGTTCTTCTTAAGTATCATTCCCTTCAGCGGACAGTACAATGACTATGAAAGTGCAAGGGATTGCCTGTCCCGGCTCCAAGTGGCATAGGGGAAATAGATACTGTATACCTCAAGAACTTGTTTACATGTATGCTGGGGTAAATTTCCTTGCATATGACTCCAGTAGTGATGACCCTGATTATTACTGTATATTTGCTACTCCTGATAATTTGAGAATGATGAAGAAAAATAAGCACTGGATGGAGGATGGGACTTTCAAAATAGCCCCTCAGCTATTTTATTAGCTATATGTGATTCGTATCCTATATAAAGGAAGTGTCTTTCCAATGGTTTATATTTTTCAAAGAAAGTCAGAGGAAGCATATAGCTGTGCTCTGATACAACCACATTGCATGGATAATGAGATTGCTCCAGCTTCCATTTTGTATGACTAGAAGAAAGCATCTCATAAAGCTTTTCTTTCTCTCTTCAGAAATGCTGAGGTGTTTGGGTTTTTCTTCCATTTTTCTCAAGCCGTTTGAAGAAAAAGTCAAGATTTAGGTTTTACCTATTTATACTGTAGCAGGGAAGAAATACGACAATACACAAAAATGCTAGTAGCATTGGCATTTGTTCCTCCCAGTGATATTATAAATGTATTTGAATCTTTACAAGATGTGATTCCTGACGAGCTAAATGATTTGGACTTTTACTTTGAAGACACTTGGATAGGAAGACCTTGCAGGAGAGGAAGAAGAAGAGATGCTATGTTCCCCCCAAGTGTCTGGAGTGTCTATGATTCTTTTACATATGTTACAATTTCCAGTTTGCTATTATGCTGCTTTAGAGTAATAAATTGAGAAATATAAGACTTTGACATCCTGCAGCAAAGTCTTTTTGCGATAAAGTAAAGCTTAAAATCAAATGAGAAAGGGATGAAATTAATTTACTCACAGAATTTTTAATTTTAGAATTTAATGCAACCCATGAAGGGGATGTAAAGAGAAGATATCAGTTTGTTCAGTTGAGCTGACTTGATTGTTGAAATTTCCACCTGATTCAAGGGAAAATCGTCAACTTGGTGGGGGAGTTATAAAGCATATCCCTCTCAGCAAGTCACATCAACCTCTAACCTTACTTTTAAACATGAGATATCAATTGTTGCCATACTGATACTACTTTTATTCCTCTCAATGCTCACCCTTTTTGGTAAAGCTTTCTGAGATCTTGTGACTGCCCTGGAAAATCCTCCTTCCAGACAATGCCACCGGAATGGAGGCCTGCCTCAGGGTTGTACTGCATGTGACGTCACCAGACTGAGAAAGCCACACTGGCTCTTGCTAAATAAAAAGGGGAAATCACAAACATCACAAAATGTGACCTACCGCCATGTTGCCACCATCATCTCACTGGAACACAAAGCTAATCCTCCAGAGTTTATAAAAGAGGGAGGATCGTTGAGAAAGCTCTCAGAACTGCCCCACATCTGTTGGTTGCATTGTCCCTTTAGAAGCTCCTGCATTGAGCTGTTCTACGTGGTCCTTCACATGGCCACCCCAGTCCACTTATCTGAGCCTAGTTCCTTTAAAGTTTTCCTCTACGCCTTGTGCATCTCGATAAGGTTCCACTTTGCTCTGTTCAAAAGTAGTCTTGATCTGAGGTTATATTCAGTCCAGTCACATGTTCCTTCATTCCTATACTGAATTCCAATTTCTATTCAAAGTGGGTTTTCTCATAATACCCTGACTGAGACAGCAGGGCGTGTATAATTAATGTAAGCTATTTCGCTTTATAATTGAGTTGTTTTTAGCACCTTCAGTACAAGTCTTAATTCTATTGAATTCGCCTTTTTCCCCCACGTAAGTATGTGCGTCTTCCATTCACATTCGGTGCATGTTAAGCAGTGGAAACATCTAGTTCGTCTTGTGCTTTTCACAATGGAAATATCCACTGAGTTCTGCCCAACTGTGTCCCTTTTCTAGAGGGTCATACCAAAAATCTTCAGTGTTTTGAATATTGCTAATTTTAATCATTCGACAGGATCTCTATTAGCCTGTCTGTTTAAATTTCCAATTCTTCTGATCTAAGAATTAAATTGTAAATATGATTGATTGTTAAAGGTAAACCTAAGTATTTATCTGAAATTTCCCTGGTTGAAGTAAGACCTTCAGCCCATTCTCAGTTCTTTTGTTTCAACCTCCCCAAGTAATTGCAGTCAGAGCCATTATCCTTACGGTAAGTTATCTGCTTACCCCTGAGCAAGATGGAATAACATAACGCGAGATCGTCGGTCGCTCGGTTCCCGTACTGTGACGTCACAGGTGCGTTAACAGTAGTAATTTGTTGCTATGCTGGTGCGCACAATTTCCATACAGGAAAATATTTTTTTTTTCTCTCTCTCTCTCTCTCTCTCTCTCTCTCTTCTCTCTCTCTCTCTCTCTCTCTTAAAACACAGCTATATCAAGATTTCTAAGACCTCACCATACAGAATATATACACAATAGGCAATTTATTTTTTCACCTAAAATACGGCATATCCCCTATGAGGGAGTTGCCAGACAGGACAGAACTAGGCGACACTAGGCAATAGAATTATAATAAAGATGTTTTAACTAAGGCAAGATACCATAGCAAAAAAAGTTGCATTGACGTATATTTTTGGAGTTCTATAGCCTATGCTGTTCGACTGTAATCCAGCATATCTTGAGGGTAATTTAGCACTTTAAAATGGTATACAGCGTAATCAAAATACCTTTTTAACTGAAAGAATATGCAAGAAAACGCGGACGCACACAAATATATACAATCAGGATTCCAGGTGAGACAAGAAACCCCCCTTACCCCAATGTGCGGGTAACCCATATATATAAAAGGGTAGTGTTATCCCAAAATGTTATATACATATATATAATATAAATAAATTCAATATATATGTATATATATATATATATATATACAATAATATATAGTATATATATATTATTAATACTATATTATAATTATATAGATATATATGTATATATATAATATATATATGAGTTTGGGGTTATTCATAAATAAGAAAAGCTGTTGGATGATTAGGCTAATGAAAGCCACTTAATTCTCCATACACTACGTGACTCATCAATAGGTCTATGCTTTATTACAAGAGTTAACGGTCTGACCCCACGATATCCCTTAGTGGGGTTCTTAATAAATAAAAGATCTAGGCCTAATTACTGTCTGCACAGGAAGACAACTCTGAAGTAGGTCACTACGCACGCATAGGCCTAATACCTGTTCGAACAAACTTACATTCATAAAAAGAAAGTATAAAAGAAAAAATAAATTGGAAAGCCTTAACCCGATTTCTTCATTCATTGCATAGGCTAGGCCTATTCTAATTTTTGTACTTCATTTCAAGAATTTAGTCCAGGCTACTTATCAACCGAAGATAGTATGTCACTAAAAATTGCACTAATGAGATTGTCAACAAATTGTTAAACCATACCTGACTTTATGTCCTTAACAGGTAAATTTAAAGAGGGAACTGTGGTTTTCTTTAATCTGTGATAACTTCTCTGGTAAAGTTGTGGTAGGAGTTCATGTTGAAGATTTCTTTCGTAATCTCCTGTCCGGAAATGGACAGAACAAATCCTGACATCCTTAACATTAAAGCTATCACTTCTTTTACATGCATTAATCCACACTTTGGACACCTCGGGTCTTTAGGGAAGCTGTGAAAACAAGTCCCTTTCTGTCTGGAACTATTAGTGCACCCAAATATGGAACACACACCCATAATCATGAACTGCACAATGCAACTGACGGAGTGACAAGTCTTGCCCTGAGGACCCAAGAAGTCTCCTTAGAACAAGGCCACGGAAGTAAAGGTCAGGCTAATAACATAAAAATATATATGTTGACGATCTATAGTTAAAAAAAAACCTACTATTTTTGTTGTTGTCGTAGAGCTGGATGAAGGAAGGAGAGAAGGAGTTGACAAAGCGCTTTCATGTATTTCTCGCACATACTCAGTGTCAATTGATATAGAAAAATGATTATTTGATTCAAAAAATCAATATTTGTTACAAAGGCACCTCTGTGGAAGCAATACATATACATAAAAACTATCGTACTACTATCTAAAAACTAATTGTATAAAGATGTTATTACAAGTAGTAGTTCATGCAATTTATACATTCCGGGGTGGCTGTTTTTTCCAATTGATGGTGTAGTTACATTCATTTATATGTTGAAAGAAACTTCTTGCAGTATCCCCTGTTCTGACATTATATACATGATATGTTCTTTTATCAGAAAAAGGAAATGGAGATGGCATTGATGCCATTCTCACTAAACTAAGGAGAATAAGTTCCAACTACTGACCTACTTCGATAAACAATTATAGGATCAGAAGCCAAAGAGAGGTAGAAATTTTGAGGCGTGAAAGCAATGAACAGGCCTTCTGTGCAACATGCCATTAGCATTATATAGTATATATATATATATATATATATATATATATATATATATATATATATATATATATATATATATATATATATATATATATATATATATTTGAAGGTGAGACTATCAAGAAAAAGGAGACGGAGATGGCCAGGACATGTCTATCTAAGCAACCCAGGGAGAATAAAGTTCCAACTCTCGGCCTACTTGGATGAAAATTGAGATAGGAAGCCAGATATAACTATATATATATAACTATATATATAACTAGATATATATTATATATATATATATATATATATATATATATATATATATATATATATATAATATATAGTTATATCTGGCTTCCTATCTCAATTTTCATCCAAGTAGGCCGAGTGTTGGAACTCTATTCTCCCTGGGTTGCTTAGATAGACATGTCCTGGCCATCTCCGTCTCCTTTCTTGATGGTCTCATCTTCAAATGGAGCATTAACATTTGCTTCTTTGATATCAATACATCCTGCCGTTTGACTCATATTTACCTTCAAACCTTTTTCTTCACTAACAAACCCTGATTCATGCCCATACATATTCTCGTGTGCATTTTCGATCTAATTAATTTCAAAATGGTATTCAGTCTAACAAGTTTTATTGTTATGGGTTGCACAGCTACAAAACACAAAGCGATCGCCGTTGAAAAATACATTTATATAGGCTCCCACACATTAATGCACTTTTTCTTGTAGCTTCATATACAAAGACACGAAATAAGGAAATTATGGTGGATTTGTGAATTTAATGCAAGCTTAATTCTTGCTACTTTATGCAAAATACAGCAAGAGCCTTATTTTCTGTTGCCCCTATTTTATGAATATGAAGCATGAGACTTCAGTTTTGCTCTGCCTGATTAATATAAAACAGGTATTCTCAGTTATCTACACGATACAGGGGTTTAAGTGTTTATCCACATGTTCGGGCAAACAGGTCAGAAGCCTCTGTTCTGGTAAATCTTGATAGGTTTGCCCGGAAATGTGTTTTCCCGTTAAAGAAGAAAGGAAGAAAACTGACATTCTCTTACGATGCTTAAGAAGCAGGACAAGATATGATGACTTCGCTGAATTGTTTCTTGAAAGGAGGTTGAAGTATTTTTCTTGACTGATGGAGGTTAAAAAGTATATTTTTCTCTGTAGTTTATATTATTTAACTTGAATATTTCATTTGTATTCGTTACTGTTTACGTTGCTGAATATTTTCCCATTTCATATGTTGGCGTTCTTGTACATATGCACATTTTGATTTAATCATTTGAGCTTTGAGCTTCTGGATGTTGTTCACGGATTTTTATCTTCATTCTAGGCTAGTTTATCTTTATTTATACGCAGTTTTCAGCGCTTGAACATTCCATTCTGTAGAATCTAGCCCATTCGCGTCCTTTTAGGCTTGTTTCATAGCTATAGCAAACATCTGAATTCATAATTCTTACTCAAATTTTATAGATTTTCCAGGCTGGGTCTCAAAGACATGAGAAATTCTGGGTCTTTGCAAGAAATTCATAATTTTTTCAGTGTAATCAATCAGATTTTACTGTCTAGTGTCGAAATCAGATTTTCTCAAGATGTAAGGTAAGCTTTCAAATGAACAACAGGATGGAAAATTTTGACAAATCAGCATATAAATTTATCAACATTTTCACAGCCTTTTTAACAAGTTTGTACAGAGGCATTTTTACATTATACTTCATTCAGCTGGAATTTTAGTTTGAAAGGAAATTTTGGCAAGTTCGCAGTCGTCTATATTTTTGCAGTGCACTTGGGGGGATTTTGACAGACGTTAAGTCCAAAGCATGTTATGTATAAGATCAGAGTTTTAAAATGAATTGCTCAAGATAACTCTCCTAAGGTGCATTATGTACTTATGAATAGCCTTTGGTAAATACCATTTTTGTAGTGAAATGAAATCTTTGAGGAGGTCGAAATTATTAAAACAAAAAATGGATACGTTTTAAACCTTTCATTGTACCTTTCATATCCAGAAACTTTAAATATAAATCTAAAACAGATTGCTAATCGTCTTGTTTTAGCCTAAGGATACACAAAAAACCTCCTTGAATAATAGATGCCCAGGAAGTTCAATCTGAAGAAGGCATTAACATTATATTTGAAATTTTATGAGGACCTGCATTTGCAATTTTCCCTTTGTTATTTCAAGGTCATAAAGGACTCCAGGAACAAGGATAATTAACTTCAGGAGGACTAATATTGAGAACCTTTGACCTCTTGTTACATTAAGGGGAAGCAGGAATCCATGAGCAAGTGTATTTAACCTCAGAAGGAATCATCATCGCAGCTGCTCCTGCAGGACCCTGAGCGACACCACCATGTGAACCGTTTCCGCGCCTCCCGTGATGAGGTTTTGGAGGCTCCTCCATCTTTCTTTCGGCCCTTTGGGCACACTGAAAGACCAATTTCTCCAGTTTGAGAGTTGACGGTAATAGGTTGGTCTTGGGGCCCACAGAAACGCTGCTTCTTTCGGTTGCTCTTCCCTTCGCCCTTTCCCCTCCTCCTAAAATTCCTCTTGCTCTCTTTCCCCACCCGTTCCCCTTTAGGTTTAGCAATCCCTTCGTTCACGGGTCCTGTCCTGTTCCCTATTTTTTGCCAGTCGTCGTCATCGCCATCACCATCTGGCGAATCATCGCCATTAGCATCGTTTAAGTGATCAGAATCATTCGTATCATCGTTGTCACTGTCTCCATCTGGGGAATCATCACCATTAACATCATTTGAATGATCAGGATCATTCGTATCATCGTTGTCACTGTCTCCATCTGGCGAATCATCACCACTGACATCATTTGCATGATCAGGATCATTACCGTCATAGTAACCATTTGTAGTCATGTCCAAAATTGATTGCAATTTATTGATTTGGTTCTGCAGTTTCTCAGATTTAGATCTGAGGTTATTTACTCTTTTTTTTAACTTAGCCAACTGCTTGGTTTTATTTGGGTTATCTTGCAGCTTGGTCATTTTCTTTTCTATTTTCAAAATTCCCGCTTCCTGTTTTTGCAACCTCAAATTCAATTTCTCCAGCCTTTTCATATTTATGTTATCTCCCGCACTCCTGGACGGCCTCTGTTTGAGCATATTTTGATTGTAATTGCTCTTCAGGTCTCCCAGTCTTCCCTTGGGCTTCGCCTGTTGTAGTTTAGCCTCCATCTCTTCTAATTTTTTCTCAACCCTTCCAGTTGCCTTTCGTGGTTCGCTGCCGGGGTCATTACTTCGTTCTGCGCGTCCCCTTTTGCCCCTCCCCTTCGCGGGAGCATCAACCGAACTTTTTGGTTTCCTTTTCTTTATCCCATCTATGGACACGCAATACTGTTGGGATGCCACCTCTAGGACTAGATCTTGGCATGTGAACACAATGGGTTCACCAGCCTGGATGCGAATTTCATGTTTCCGGCAACTTAGTCCAGAAAATTCTTGCTCCGAAACAGATCCAGTGCTCGAGGTCAAGTTCTTATAACACTGCCAATGAAAAATGAGAAAATGGGGGAATTAATGGGAGTGCCTATGGTAAGACATGACAAATAATTTAATGCATCAACAGATTTAGATAAAAGAAGGAAAGAAATGTGATTAATTATAGATTAATTCCTATTCACATCCAGTACTGTGTTTTGAAGTTGGATGTTCATATACATATTAAATCACACAAATTGAGAAAAATATAATTGCAAACTTCATTGAGTCTGGGCCACCTAATAGCCAGATGGTAGGGAACTTTGGGTGCTGGTGACTAGCATCTGGCCCAGTGATTTAAGGTATATATCTATAATACCGTATTTCAGTTACAATTTTATCTAAAAATTCTTTTTCATTACCTGAAAAAAATTCGATCAGCCCTTACGATTTTCCTTGAGATGAATGCTCAAACAAATGCTGTGACGTCTCTCTCTCTCTCTCTCTCCTCTCTCCTCCTCTCCTTCTCTCCTCTCTCTCTCTCTCTCTCTCTCTCTCTCTCTCTCTCTCTCTCTCTCCTGTAGTTGCTAATGTAAGCCAAGAGTGATAGTATATAAAATGAAGTGTATCGAAAGCTCTCTATTTCTCTCTAAGTATTTCTAGTCCACATTAATACCGCCTTACTTTAAATTATAGGTGTTACAGGGATATTAATTCCTTTTTTGCTGGGCTTGAAAATATGAAGGCTTTTTTGAGTAAGTAAACTTAAATTTGCTATGGAGGAGTTATGGAGTTCCATTTGACAACGACTGTGAGTGTGTGTGTGTGTGTGAGAGAGAGAGAGAGAGAGAGAGAGGGGGGGGGAGGGGTTGAATTGCTGTATGGATGGTTAATGACTGAATTGGTTGTTGGTGGGTTCTGGGCTGTCTGCTGGTGCTGTTTGAGTTTAGAGTTCTGTGTTTTCAGTGAGTTTTCAGTCAGTCTTGGGTGAGAGCCTGTGATAGGTAGTAGTGTTGGAGGAGGTTATTGAAGGCATTGGAAGTCGGTTGAGTTTTGTGTTTTGTTTTGTTGTTGTTTAAATTTTGCCAAGTTTGATATTGGTTGCTTAGGAGTTGTTGTGCTGTGAGGTTTTTGTTGAGTTGTATGTGAGTTCCTGTGTTGTTATGTGTAAGGTTGTGGTTATGTTCGTTGGTTGTTTGCTGTGTTGTTGGGTTGTGGCTGTGTTCCTTGGTTGTTTGCTGTGTTGTTGTTGTTAGTAGTTGTTGTTTTTGCCTTGTTGTGTTGTTGTGGTCCCTGGTTGTTGAATTGTTGGTTGTAGTCCTTGGTTGTTGTGTTATTGGGTTGTGGTTCTTGGTTGTTGTTGCTGGTATGTCTGTGACCTCGACCAGCGGAGAGCACAGGATAGCCCGGAGTAACTGGATAGGTGTAGGTCAATTGTCTTGCTGTATTTGTTGTGCAAAGAAGAAAGTGTGACTGAGGGTGAGTTGGGCAGCTGGAGCAATTAGGTTTCTGTGGGGGGGATTTGTCCACTTGTTTTTTTTAAGCTTGTGATCCCGCCACATTATTTTTGGGCTCCCAACGTGTGGCTGTTGGCGCGGCAGCTGCAGGGCAATTGGGGTAGTGAGTTGTTTGATTGGTGGAGAAAGTGAGGATGGAAGGGTTGAAGGAGATAGAGAGGCTGAAGGAGGAGCTGAGGTTTACGAGGGAAGCTAAGGGAAGGTTGGAAGTGGAGAATGAGAGGTTGAGGGTAGTGTGTGAGCAGCAGAAGAGGGAGTTAGAGGAAATGAGAGGAATGCTAAGGAGATCGAAAGTCGAAATGAAAGAAGAGGTGAAAGGAGCGGAAGAGAGAATGGTTGAGAAAATTGATGAAAAATTGGGGGTAATGATGAATGCAGTGCAAGATATGATGCAGGAAATGATGAAGGGATTCGTGGAAGAGGGAGCTGTAGGAGGTAGGCCTACTGGGTCTTGGGATGGGCTAGGAGTGGTAAAGAAAGTGAAAGAGCGAGTGGATGAGAGTACGAGTGACGAAGGTGATTTGGTTGTGATAGGTAAGGGAAAGAAGGGGAAGACACAGGATAAGGATAAACCTGAGGACAAGAATAAGAGAGGGGCTGAGGAAAAGAAGACTGAGGGAAAGAAGGTTAGTAAGGGTGACGGACAGGATGAGATTAGGACAGAATACATTGGGGAAAGGGCTGAGAGTGATTTGGATAGCAGTGAGTGGAAACAGGTAGGTAAAAAGAAGAAGTGTAAGAAGAGCGTAGTCAGGGGTATGGACATGAGTATGGAAGTGGATTCGCTGTATTCGGAAGAGGGAAAGAGGGGTCAGAATGGAAGTAGCGAAAGTGAGAGTGAGCAAGAGGTACGAAAGGCTGTGTATATGAGAGAGGTACCCCGATGTGCACAATATGAGGAATATGGTAGTAGGGACATAGGGGACTTTTTTAAAGAATATAAGAGGTATTGTGAGGCAAAGTATGGCTAGGATGTGTAAAGAACAGCGTGCAAAATGTGTTGATTGTGGAATGGATGATCATGTGGTGAGTGTGTGTAGGTGAAAGAGGATGAGTTAGGCTGGGAATTCGGGAAACTAAGTAAACAGGGGAGTCAGTTGGGTGGGTCCTCTAGTGTGTGGCAGTATGTTCAGGAGAATGTGATGAGTGGTTGGTTGAAAGTGAACAAATGTGACCCGAGTGTCGGTGAGCAAATGGATCTGGAAGATCGGCAGTTAGTGTTGGTTGAGTATGGAAGAAAGCGGAAGAAGGTAAGGAAAGGGAATGGGAGGGAGAAACGTGAACTGCATGATAGAGGGGTTAGTGTTAGGGTAAAAATGGTGGATAAGGAGTGTAATACAGATGACTTTGAGGGGAGGAATGATACATATAGCGTGTGTGGGTTTGAATTGACAGGGTTTAGTGTAGTTTCACCAGGAAGGGAATCAGGTGGTAAGGATGTAGTTGGCAGTATGAATGAGTCTCTTTGGGAGTTTGGCAGGAGTGTAAATGAGGTAAGTGATTTGGTGGCAGAGTTACGAGAGATGTTTGGACAAGAGTTAGAAGGGGTAGATGAGATAGTGAATGGGATTTTGGGGGATGGTAGTGAGGGAGATAGTAATGGTAGTCTGACTGGAAGTGATCTGGGAGAAGTTGATGGCGGTGTAACTGAGAGTGTGTATGAGGGCCCTCAAACAAGATCCAGGGGACCTGCATCTGAGCATCTGTGGGTGTTGCGGAAGGCTATTTAGTGTGGGTGTTGTGAGTGAAAGGAGACGTCAAATGTAACAGGGGAGGAAATATGGAGGAGTTATGGAGTTCCATTTGACAACGTCTGTGAGAGAGAGAGAGAGAGAGAGAGAGAGAGAGAGAGAGAGGGAGAGAGGGTGTACTTGCTGTATGGATGGTTAATGACTGAATTGGTTGTTGGTGGGTTCTGGGCTGTCTGCTGGTGCTGTTTGAGTTTAGAGTTCTGTGTTTTCAGTGAGTTTTCAGTCAGTCTTGGGTGAGAGCCTGTGATAGGTAGTAGTGTTGGAGGAGGTTATTGAAGGCATTGGAAGCCGGTTGAGTTTTGTGTTTTGTTTTGTTGTTGTTTAAATTTTGCTAAGTTTGATATTGGTTGCTTAGGAGTTGTTGTGCTGTGAGGTTTTTGTTGAGTTGTATGTGAGTTCCTGTGTTGTTATGTGTAAGGTTGTGGTTATGTTCGTTGGTTGTTTGCTGTGTTGTTGGGTTGTGGCTGTGTTCCTTGGTTGTTTGCTGTGTTGTTGAGTTGTAGTTGTGTTCCTTTTTTGTTGTTGTGTTGTTGTGGTCCCTGGTTGTTGAATTGTTGGTTGTAGTCCTTGGTTGTTGTGTTATTGGGTTGTGGTTCTTGGTTGTTGTTGCTGGTATGTCTGTGACCTCGACCAACGGACAGCACAGGATAGCCCGGAGTAACTGGATTGATTGGTAAGTACATGTGTGTGTTTTTTTTTTTTTTTTTTCTTTTTTTTTTATAGGTGTAGGTCAATTGTCTTGCTGTATTTGTTGTGTAAAGAAGAAAGTGTGACTGAGGGTGAGTTGGGCAGCTGGAGCGAATAGATTTATGTGGGGGGGATTTGCCAACTCGTTTTTTTTTAAGCTTGTGATCCCGCCACATAAACCTTGTTTTTTAACAATCATTGAAAAGTCCTTAGGATCGTTATTGAAAGTTTATGGCAGAATTGAAGTTTACTAAACTCAAAACAAATTTTCAAAATTTTATGGGGAAAAAAAGGTAATATCCCTGGTTTTAATGTGTACTTTAAATCTTTAGAGAGAAAAAGAGAGCTTTTTCGATCTATTACGTCTTGTATATTGTCACCAAGACCTACAGACAGACAGACAGACAGACAGACAGACGTCACATCATTCATCTCAAGGATAGTAGTTGCTTTGTCAGATTTTGTTTTTAAACATCGAGCTTCCAGAGGGAGCTTTAATATAGGTACAGTGACACATCAACTTGGACAGATTGTGCGCGGGGGGGGGGGACTGTCTGCCCTTCCCGGTAAGTAACAAAATTCGCCAAGTAACAAAGATTAGTTAATACTAACACAATACTGTACCATGGAACAACTCACTGAGTTTCTAGTGAACAGAAATCCCATCTGTAATCGTCAATAGCCTTTCCAAACTGGTGTTTTGGTCATTTCATTCAGCCTAAAATATTTCTATCAACAAAATTATTTAATTCTAAAAGTACATACAGCCCAATACTGGACAGTTTAATTTACCAGAAACATAGAAGAATGCTTTAGTTCTAATTACTTATTGGGTATGCTTACATTAAGTAAAATTCACACGAATCAGGTAAAATACACAAAAATCATGCTATATTGAAAAATTACAAAACATCTCTGTTGCAACCTAAGTTACAAAACACGATTTACCACGTACTTTACGCAGTACAATATTGTACATAATGGAGCCATAATGTAGTGTGACATATTTTTAAGTTTGAATAAGTGTGCATGTGCTTACCATACCCGTAAGTATGGCGTCAAGGTGAAATGCGCACTTCCTGTGCACTGCTTGCCTTTCTCCCTCTCTCACACGGTGCACTACTATTTTTTTTCATTCATTTCTAAAGACTAAGAGGGGGAGGGTGAGCACGGTAAACTATTCTTTATAGAGAAGAGAGAGAGAGAGAGAGAGAGAGAGAGAGAGAGAGAGGGCAAATATAGGTACACAGTAACGGCATTCTTTTGTAATGACAAGGTAGTCGGTCCCGCTCTCGCGACGAATTTGGACTCATTTGCTTAAGTAATTTTGTGACGTCAAACAACCCGGTCGAAGCGACAATTTACTGATGTCAAATTAGGGATAATTACCTTTATTTAATAAATATCATTCATAGATTTAAGCGGTGAACGCGATTTTGGATATATGAAATATTGTAGTTCATGAATATCGATACTGGAGAAATCGAATAGCCGAAATGTTAACTTTACATCATAAATTTGTGATAAAACTGTGAACTCAATTTTAACACAGAATTATACTATGTTAATTTAACAAAATACATGAACTGAAAGGCGGACTCGCGCCAATGGACAATTCATAAAAGGAAATCAACTTTAAAACAATTGATAACGAGGTTCTAGTTGCGCACAAGACCAAGACAGGGAAGTTTAAGAAAAAACCGTTGAAAAAATCCCGTCACCTCATTTACGCAACATATCGCATATCCGATTTCATATATCCAAAATCACATTGACCGCTTAAATTTATGGAGGGATATTTATTAAATCGCATATCAAAGTGTAAAAGAGGCAATTATCGGGTTGCGTGACGTCACAGATTGTGGTCGGTTACATGTGCGTACGTAAATACGCGCCTAAATGCGAATCGTCATACATTCAACCAGGCTTACCAACTCACTGGCTTATCTAATAATTGATTCCTATCTTATTTCTTGTAATTAACAGCCACTTACCATTTATTCAAATATCTTTTAAGGAAAACTGCGCACTTGAATCTTTACTACATGCAAAAAAATAATAAATAAATAAAGAAAGAAAGAAAAAACACTCCAAATGCATACTAGCCCTAAGTTTAACATCAAAATGTTGTCAACAAATTCGCTATCAGCCTGGTATAATAGCAGTTTAGTCTTCAAATGGTATATATTTACATGAAATGACTTGATTACACTAACGGGTAAAAATTTTTATCATTAATTATTCAAAGCGTAATGTTCTAGAATCGTCATTTATAAAGTTTCATTATCATTGCATAATGGTCTCGCCTGTTTAGATTAGAAGGTTTTATAGAGGACGTTGTTAAACAAATCAAAGCAACCATAATTGTTCATGAGACATGGTATGAATTGCGCCTTCTTATCCCATGTAGTGCATGACGTTCGTTGACATTTATTTACGTATTGTGTGTTGTGTATTTTTATGAAAAATAATTGCACAAGGCCATGCATATCTATGTGTACGTGTGAGTATGTTCGTGTGTTTGTTTGTATGCAATTATTTTAATTTTTTACGGATAAATTTTTAGGTAAAATTTTAAGTACTGTTTATTTGGTACTACGTTTGCCGGAATACTCTGAATGACAACTGATAAACTCTCTCTCTCTCTCTCTCTCCTAACACTCCCTCTCTCTCATACATCATCTCCCTCTCACAATCTCTCAATTTCATTCTCTCCCTTTTCTGTTGAGATAGTGGCTTCAATTACATTACCCAGAACCTTTGACATTTTATATTTCACCCAAGCTATTGGGCTGAACTTAGACTTAAAGGGCATCGGGAGAGTCACTATTCATTTCAGCGACCTCAAAAACTTTGGATTATGTCAACCCCTTTGCACCCCCACCCCCTTAGGTGCAGTAATGCCTTACCCTAAAGTAATATTTTCCAGATAGTAAGTCATATGTATACCAAGTTTGGTTGAAATTCCTCAATGTGTTTTGGAGTTATGCTGTAACACACATGCATACCTAGATATATATATATACATACATACATACATATATATATATATATATATATATATATATATATATATATATATATATATATATATATATTATATATATATATATATATATATAGTGTGTGTGTATTATTGTTAACTTAAAATATATTTGCTTTTGGTTTTTTTAATCTGTCTTTCATTTTCCATATTTCAAATGTTTCTTTGCATTAACTTACGGCGTGATAAGAAAAAACCATCGAAGTTGTCAACCTTCTTGACAAGTAATTAAATAATCTTTGTTTAGTTTGAATCGTTTGCGAATTATTTGTGGAGAGAATGGATATTATTTTCCAGATAGTAAATCATATGTACACCAAGTTTGGTTGAAATTACTCAATGCGTTTCAGCGTTATGCTGGAACACACACACACACATAAGTACTTCCATTTTTATATAGACTACTATTAATGAATTATTTGTGGGGAGAATGGCTTTTTGTCTCTACTTATATTATTTGTCACAATTGCAAGAAAGTTCTCGGTAGTTGGTAGTGACCTTGTAATAGAAAGAAAAAACACGCACACACACATATAAATAAAGGCAATGCCACAGAGGAAAATGAAAAACGAGAACTGACAGATCTTTCGACTGATCAGAACAATGAGAAACGCAGTACGGATAAGTGTATATGAACGGACATTACAGGATTCACAAAAGATGCAGGTCACTTTAAAGAAACGAAAAAAAAAACGCCCTTGGGCTAGATTAAAGCTTTAAGAGCTGCAAGACACGTGTATGTAAATATATATATATATATATATATATATATATATATATATATATATATATATATATATATATATATATAGTATATATACACACTATACTATGTACAAACAGCAATAGTGTGTCAGTGCATTTACCACAGTTGAAATTATTTGTAAAGCGAAACAATATTAAGCTGACATGAGGTCCCCAAAACACATACTCACACCTGTACATACATGCATAAGTTCATTCACAGATACATGTCTATTTATTTATATATATATACTTAAATAAGTATATATATATAAGATATAATATATATATATTATATATATATATAACATCGACCTACAAATGTCCTTTAATATGTAATTCGCTCTACCTCGGAGTTAATATATTTTCATATATGTTTACCCGAAGGGAAATTTTTTGTCGATAATAGATTTATCGGCTCCCAGGCGCGAACCATCGAAACCAAACAAATCCAGGACGACACTGAAGCTTTTAACCACGCGGTAATGTGATATGACATATATATATATATATAATATATATATATATATATATATATATATATATACTATATATATATATATATATATAAAAGACGTGCACACACATATGTAAATCAATACAAAAATAAAAAATAGATAAATAAATATAGGCATATTTATGTATCCATGTATGAATGTATGTATGTAATATACGTACATGTGTGTGTATGTGTTTTGGGACCTCATATCAGGTCAGTATTGTTTGCTTTCCAAATAATTTTGTATCTAAAAATATATTTGTAGACAGAATGTCATGAGACATTATCTGAGTGAAAATCATCAAAATCTACTCACTCCTTCATACTGCATCGAATTGTCAGCATTGAGGGCCCCAAACTGCAGAAGAATTGCCAAGATCCTGATTACTGAAGCTCCTTCCTTCATGGTTTTGCAATGGCGCCGCCACCGGTTGACCGGTTTTTATTATTATTAATTATTTCCAAGAGTTTTGATTTCAAATTTGCTTGATCTCAAAATCCTAACTCTGCATCAACAGCACTCTTATTGTTGTTGTTGCTGTTATTGTATTCTTGTCCGTGTATGCCTTCAGCCCAAGTTGGAATTCGAGCTGCGTTAGAAGCTCTTGGTGTATTTCCAGTCACGAACCCTGAGTTTACCCCGATGGACAATGTCTGACCACTCTTGAGGCTTGGGAGGGAAGTTGCACCAAGCCTTTGGTTCTCACAATACCTACTGATCTCCTGACCGATTTCGAGCAGAAGGCATATATATCAATCGAATGTGCTTCTGTTACATCTGGCACCTTAAGATTCACACCTGTGCCAAGATACACATATGCTTCAAGTTTCCACGTAAGGGTATGACGACTGGTTTTTGTGGCAATGATTTATTCATGCAAATCTTTTCAAATGAGAATTTTATATTTCTGTTTCATTGCGAGATGTCAAGGTTCTTTGAGATTTTGTGAAAACATTGTATATGAATATCAGTGGCCCGTCAATTGAATAGACTCTCTCTCTCTCTCTCTCTCTCTTCTCTCGTCTCTCTCTCTCTCTCTCTCTCTTCTCTTTATATATATATATATATATTATATATATATATATATATATATATATATATATATATATATATATAATATATTTAAATTGTATTTCTTGTTAACCGATGAAAAATGGTTGGAAGACGGATGTGGTGAGCAATGGCATTCTTTGAAATGATAGATATCAGCTTTAGCTCCCGTGGGGACAAAGTGGGGTCTTTAAATGTTGACACATCACTTTGGATGGCGCACTGTCGAAGGTTGCTGTCCCAGCTGCGATCAAGGGCAAAGACAGGCCACGGTTTACGTCCGTGCATGGGCGGAAGTAAGTGCAATGCGCTTGTTACATTTAGTGACTTCATATCAAGGGAGTGTCTTGTGAGAAAGTTCGTGCATATGTGCGTACGGGCTGTTCCCCTGCGTAATGGGAGAGTAAGATAACTGGGCGCTTAGAAGCGGCCAAACCTGAATAGCCATGTCTTGACTTTTTTAGTGTGTGATTACAGCTGAAATGGGTACGCATATATTTATGCTCAAGTGTAGCTTTGTCTTTTTGTATCTTAAACATTAGTTTCAGAGATATCCTCTTTCATATGACTTTTGATTGATGTCATCTTGGTTTATTTACAACTTATTTATATGGGTTTTCTTTTTTTTTCTTTCTTTTCTCTCTGACGGATCTGGTAGATTCCCTGGGAACTTATCTGGTACTGGTAATGGTGTTGGGAGACATCATGACTTTTGATTACCTATCTTATGACTAATGTCTAGTTATTGTAGAGAAAGGGGTGGACGGGTTTTGTCCGATCCCCAGGGTTGTTTGGCCTTCCTGTTTGAAGTGCAACACTCTTTTATAATGGTGCATTGTTTGGTGTTTTTACTGGGTTGTGTTTAGAAACTAAAGTTGGAGATTTTGACTTATTCAGTTAGTCATTTTGTTCTTTCAGAGTTTGACTTATTCAGTTAGTCATTTTGTTCCTTACTAATAAAGACTGTATTTTATATATATATATGTAGATGTGCGCACACATGTAAATAAATGCAAAAATAAAAAATAGATAAATAAATATAAACCTATTTATGTATTCATGTATGAATGTTCTACCATGATTCTAATCTCGGTACTTCTATCTTAAAAGGTAGCAATGAACAGTGCGTCTAAGGCATTGGCAACATTCATTTCCCCTCACCCCTCTCCAACACCAACACCCATCTCTCTCTCTCTCTCTCTCTCTCTCTCTCTCTCTCTCTCTCTCTCTACAACACTTCCCCCCCACATTACCTAAGGCAATCAAATCAGACTCGTGAACTTACAAAAATACATTTAAGAGCAAGGCACAAACTAAATAACTCAAGTTCTTAACAAAATGATTAAACGAAATGTTGAACTCAAAGTCCAAACAACTCAGATAACCCTCGATGATTAATCAAATAACTAACATTAGTTTAGTCTTAACATTAGTCATAGTCAACATAGTCAGTACACCATGGAACATTAGTCAAGTTCCCATATCAATAAAGTCACCATATTCAGTTCCCCTTGTCTCAGAATTGCCTATAAGAAGACAAGAGAACATATCGATAAGCAAAGATTATAAATCAAATCAAAAGGTCAAAGGAAACAGAAAATTTTTGAAATAAATATTCAAAATATAATCAAGCCAAACCTTTGGCTTAAGAATAAGTATGTTTACCCATTCAACACAGTATTCACATACACTTCTCCAAAAATACTTTTTCAGAAGCCATCTTTGGCTCTGCTGCCTCTGTAGCCATCTCCCATCTTGGTTACCTTACTATCTCGTTATGTAGGAAAGAAGCTCGCACGCACGCACGAACTCACATACATTGTTCATGCCCAAGTAACTGCCTAAAACCAGTTTCAGAAGGCACCTCTGCAACCGCCCGTGCATAGCGACAGAACATGGCAATGATCTGCACAGGTAGCAACTTTGACATCGCGCCACCCAATAAGATATATCAGCATTTCCTAAGCTTAGATGTCTTGTCACTTGGACCACACTGTGTCTCTATGGGAAGTTAAAGTGACGACTCCTTACATTCTAAGAACTGTCACAGCATCTCACCTTACAACGGTGTCTTAAACATATTGTCTTAATACATCCCTCTTTTTATATAACAGCTGCTCTGCCACCCCAAAAGCTAGCACCTGCCTAGCCATAGCTCACATAAAACAGCTTATACATATAAAACATATTGGCCAGCTCATTAAACACCATAATAAAAAAATAACTACACATCTTTGGCAGCACAATGTCTATCACATAAATTAAATTTGAACAGCCTGTATCCGGGCTATAATAACAGTTGACTGTAGAGACATTTTTTCATCTTGAATTTTCGATTCTCCCGTGTGTGTATGGTCTGCAGCTGCACAGACTCGGGAAACACGCTGTAGAAAGGCAAAATGTCTCCCAGTGGAAGACAACTGATGACTTCCATAGTCTAAAAGCGCTGTAAAACCCTGTAAACTCATAGAATCTCTCACATGTTGGCAACATCAGCAACATACATCTCTGTAGTAGTTGAAGGACATCTTGCTGGCATATGTCAAATAATGACCTCAAAAACTCTAGGAAATACTAACTGAACATTTTCCCAATCAATCACCACTAATATGACCACTGAACTTCATAAGATTGCTAAATCACAAATCACTACTAATGATATATATAAAAGACCAACTATAACCCTGTAAAGAAAAATATTAAATTTTCCAATTTAATTCTCCAATAATATAAAAAAAAGCTTGCCAACCCCACACATATATCAGCACAAAAACTCTACAGACTACTGTCATCACATTTTAAACTCACAAGCATAAAAAAAATAATGAGCCCCCCAAAAAAAGAGTAACAAGACCAGCCCCAAATTATCACCAAAAATTTTCTCTCAATCTCAGTAACCCACAAAATCAGTAAGAATCCTTTTACTGTCTAACAGCAAAACCCTTATACTGTTTATATAATTAACCTCCATGAAATATAATGCCAAACACCCATTCTACCTAACTCACATACCCCGACAAATTATATCTCCTGTCTAAAATAGAAATGCTATGTAAGCTCAACCCCAATTACGACAAATCTCGTAGGAAAAGAAAAACAAATAACAACAATAATAAGTGAACTTTCCCCATCACAGAACGCACATAAGAGAAGAAAACATATATATAATCCAACATTTTCGCTCATAAATGCAGTGTGTACCGTTACGGAATTTGCTATCGCAACATATCTCATCGACCAGAAACGACCGGAAACAACCCCCTTACAAAGTACATCTCCGAAAATAGTGCAAATCTCCAAGTAATCAACTCCAAAGGAAAAAATCTGCAACCAGGCTCATCACAGCATTATCAGCAAAAATCCACCTGTGAACACCTCAGGTGCTTCGAACCGCACTATAGATTTGTCTAGTCAGACTTGCAACCTCAGAAAACATTATTCTCCAAAAAGGCCCAAAAATTCTATACTGACACCATATAACCACATTTCACAAACTTATCTCCAGGATATCACCAAAGGTGCCCAAAAATTGTCCTTAAAGACATAACTCCCCCATGACATTACCCCAGGTATATAAAACAAATTATCACCTATTCGGGATATAAACCACGGTAAACCGCAATTCAGTAATGCCACCCACATGTCACCATATTAATAATAATACCACTCAGGCAATAAAAATATTCCCCTCCATTTCACGAGCATCCACACATCACCATATTCCACTCTATTTCACCAACAACCACATGTGGAATAAAAACCAAGTATCCGAAAAATCGTTATATCTCCAAGCAGGGTAATCAAAAATGAAACTCTGTCCCCGAAAAATGCACTCAAAGCATCTAGCTGATACACTTGAAAATATTGCCACATATCTCCTCTCACAAGGGTTTCCATTTGCACCAAAATAACTGCAAAAATAATTGAACTAAACATAGCTCTTACCACCATAGGCCTAAACTCTGGACTATCTCCAGCAAAACAAAATATCACATGGCCAAAACATTATATCTCCAATTCTCCAGTAAAATAACCTCGAAAAGCCTCTCTAAGGAGCTCAACATTACTGTCAAAACTGTTAACTCTCTGGTTAGCATAACTGCTGAAAAGGGCAAAAACGTGGCAAATAAAATTACCGAGAATTCTAGAAAAAAAAAATCATCAGTGTGCCATAACTCATTAGCACAACTAAACCACAAACCCAAAGAGTGTAAGCAAAGGCTTCCCCATATTTACTATGGCACAGGCCACCAGAAACTTAATCAAGTTTCCTATCTCTGGCAAACTTGCCACAGACAACAAATATCCAGAGAAAAAAAAATGTAGTGCCATTACGTAAACATTCAAAAATGCAAAAATTCTCCCCTAAATCTCTCTGCAGCATCAAACGGCTGAAATTACAAATGCATTCCCGAACAACGATTCCAAATCACGAACTGAGATATTGAAAAATCTACACAAACTGTTTGGAGAAAAAACCAAATTCAAATTTGCTCATGATAAAAAAAAAAACTTACGTCAGTGATGGCTAACGTCCAAAAGGGGAAAAGAAAAACCAATGGCACCGTCGACTGTTCCTGTGACACCTGTAACATCTGTGACTCACGTAGACGTCAAGCAATTATCTACTGAGCCCATAAAAAAAGGAAAACTCTAGGGCTATCACAGACAACTAAAAAAAAAACACCCAGGCAAAAGAAGACCAGTAGGTATTCTCAATTTGACTTTTACCAAAGTCTTTGAACAGGGCATTACCACAATATCCTCCGATTAAACACCATCATATTTGCGGTTAGTACCTCCCATATTCACAAACATCACCACCCTTAGTTCTAATTACACCAACCCAGCGTTAGTATCAGAATCACCAATATTAGTACTCGCCCATTCACCAGTGTCACCAAATTCACCAATCTCACCAATATCACCACCCATAAATCATTGTCACATTCACCAAAATTATTACCACCTTGAACTCAATAGAATCCCTGTAATAATTCCCCGTAATAATTCCCAGTAATAATTCTCCATAATAATTCTCCGTAAATATCTCCGTAAAATATCTCCAGTAACACCAGTATGAGCTTTAATATAACCATTCACCACTATCATCACCACAATTGTTATCACCGAAAACATCATCAATAGCAAATAATCTCCGTATCCCCAGTACTAATCACGCCCTCTACCGTTGCATAAAGGCAAAAGGAAAACTTGCACCATATTCAGTCATATGCATTTTCTCTTTACTCAAAAAAAAGATCAAAAATCATTCGAAAAGAAACCCTACGGGCATATAACATCATCTCTCAGGGGCTATCAGCTGATATGGCATTAAACTTTGTTTTCAAGGCCAAAATGGGAGAGAAGAAAAAAAATGATAGATTCACTCACCCCCTAACCCCGGTACAAAGAAAAAAAGAAATTCACACTCCCTTCAGGCACTACCCCTTGAATCACACTAGCCTCCCTTGGGCGCTACCCCTTGGTCGCTCAGCAAAAAAAAATGTGCTGAGTGCGTATGCATGAGAGACACTGTCTCTAAGCACCTTGAGAACTGAGTTGCATGTATGAAACTTATATGCATACGTATGAATTAAAAAGAAGACGAATGCGTCTCCTCTAAACATGTGCTAAGAAACTTATCACATTCTGCTCCTATGGGAAAAATATGGTAATCTGAACAGCCTCTTTAAATCCAAAAATGATTCACACACAAAGTTAGAAAAAAGAAAAAAAAACACAAGGGCAAAAAATAATGTAACACTCACGTCGTCAATGAAAGAAGACCATATCGCCGACTCGCGCATGTAAAAACACACTAATACACATACTTGCGTGTGTAAGAATGACCCAATACTCGAACAGCGAGCACTTAGTAAACACACACTCACATATCGCAACTGAGTGACAGACTCTCGAAGGCATCTCCCGGTAGACAAAAAATGCTGACCCTAATTGAATTTTTCCCTCCCAGTATCACAACCAACGGTTCACTAATTCTTATTATCTGTCACCTAGCATATGAAATCTTAGCCCATTTCCACAACCAATCTCTTAAAATAGCCTCTTTAAGCTGCCATTAATCTCACAAAGGCGTAGTAATGGTTCCTACACCGCTAGCCACCCACTTTTACTGTGATTCTAATCTCGGTACTGCTATCTTAAAAGGTAGCAATGAACCGTGTGTTTAAGGCACTGGCAACATTCATTTCCTCTCACCCCTCTCCAACACCAACACCCCTCTCTCTCTCTCTCTCTCTCTCTCTCTCTCTCTCTCTCTCTCTCTCTACATCTCTCTCTACAACACTTCCCCCCTCCCCTTTACCTAAGGCAATCAAATCAGACTCGTGAACTTACAAAAATACATTTATTTAAGACCAAGGCACAAACTAAATAACTCAAATTCTTAACAAAATGATTAAATGAAATGTTGAACTCAAAGTCCAAATAACTCAGATAACCCTCGATAATTAATCAAATAACTAACATTAGTTTAGTCTTAACATTAGGCATAGTCAACATAGTCAGTACACCATGGAACATTAGTCAAGTTCCCATATCAATTAAGTAACCATATTCAGTTCCCCTTGTCTCAGAATTGCCTATAAAAAGACAAGAAAACATATCGATAAACAAAGATTATAAATCAAATCAAAAGGTCAAAGGAAACAGAAAATTTTTGAAATAA
>NC_061104.1:32273095-32313095 GCF_015104395.2 Macrobrachium nipponense
ACTGAAGGAATGATAACAGTGGCACAAGATCAGGCCCTAAGAACTAGATATGTCCAAAGAACAATAGATGGAAATAACATCTCTCCCATATGTAGGAAGTGCAATACGAAAAATGAAACCATAAACCACATAGCAAGCGAATGTCTGGCACTTGCACAGAACCAGTACAAAAAGAGGCATGATTCAGTAGCAAAAGCCCTCCACTGGAGCCTGTGTAAGAAACACCAGCTACCTAGCCGTAATAAGGGTACGAACACCAAAACAGGAGGGAGGGATAGAAAACAATGATCAGGCAAAGATCCTCTGGGACTATGGTATCAGAACAGATAGGGTGATACGTGCAAACAGACCAGACGTGACGTTGATTGACAAAGTCAAGAAGAAAGTATCACTCATTGATGTCGCAATACCATGGGACACCAGAGTTGAAGAGAAAGAGAGAGAAAAAATGGATAAGTATCAAGATCTGAAAATAGAAATAAGAAGGATATGGGATATGCCAGTGGAAATCGTACCCATAATCATAGGAGCACTAGGCACAATCCCAAGATCCCTGATAAGGAATCTAGAAAAACTAGAGGCTGAAGTAGCTCCAGGACTCATGCAGAAGAGTGTGATCCTAGACGGACACATAGTAAGAAAAGTGATGGACTCCTAAGGAGGCAGGATGCAACCCGGAACCCCACACTATAAATACCACCCAGTCGAATTGGAGGACTGTGATAGAGAAAAAATAATAATAATAATAATAATAATAATAATAATAATAATAATAATAATAATAATAATAATAATAATAATAATAATAATAATACCCTTTATTTCAGCTCAGTGCCATATACATTGAATATATAAAGAATACAGACCAGTAGCATACCGCAATCTAGATACATGAGACATGATAAAAAAATGAATACTCGGCACTTATCCACAAAATAGCTGAGGTAGCATAAAAGATAGTAATCATAATACTGGTAATAACAGTAATAATATTGGTGAGGAAGAAAAATGCGTCGAGAATTATAACAGTTAGTGCACAGATTATATAACTTGAATTTCAACTAGAGACCTTAGGTGTTTACAGTAGTCAGGTCCAGAGGGCTAAATACGAAAATGGAATATATAAAAACTTTAACTTTATATTATTCACAGTAATAATGAAAAAGTAAAATATCAGCAATAAAAATAATAATAATGACAGAATCTGCAGAAGACATCTTGCCAATACAGAGATTAAGTCCTTTAGGGGACAAAGGCTTCATTTTCCCATCTTTCCCACAGTTTAGATCTTCTTGCTTCACTCCTTAGGATGCTTTGTATGAGCTAGTTGCTGCTGTTTCTCACTCGGGTTACCAGACTGGACATTGTTCGCCTTACAATTATTTTTAAATTCTCCAGGTGGTTTTCTATGAACATCTGTGTGGCGGAGTGGTAGCGGAGAGTGTTTGGGAAGTGTCTCAGAATGTCATTGTGCATAACAGTGATACGCCTCATGGTCTCTCGGATATTGTTTGTCCAGAGGGAACACCCATTGACACTGTAGCAGTAGAAGCGCAAGAGCAGCAGTTTCACGTCTTGCTGACAGAAGGCAAACCTCCTTGCAATCATGTTGCCATATCTTATAGGTCGTCGGTGATAATGTGACCCAATTACGGAAATTTGTGCACAAATTCCAGCCGATAGTTTCCGAGGAAAATTTGTGGTTCTGCATTATGCTTAAGCGAGCTCGGGAGCAGCGTCATGCACTGGGTCTTGGTTTCATTGTAAATTATATCAAGTCCCTCTGCATATTGGCGGCAAGTGTCGATGAGTCGTTGGAGACCTTGCACTGATGGGGAAATCAGAACCATATCATCGGCGTAACAGAGTTTGTTTATAGTAGTTTCAGTGACAGTGAATCCGATTGGGAGTGAGTTCAATTTGACATTCAAGGCACCTGTGTATGCATTAAACAAGTACGGAGAGAGAATGCCCCCTTACCGAAGCCCCGTTTAGGGAGCCAAAGGTGTACGATAATACGTTATCCCATTTGGCACAGAATTGCTGTGTGGAGAACCAGCAATGTAAAACGCCAATTAGATATAGGGGTGTGCCTCTTTTATGCAGCTTCAGGAAGAACTTCAGGTAGTTTACTCTATCAAATGCTTTTCTCACATCCACAAAACAAAGGAAAACAGGAGAGGCTGATGATAGGTAGCAGTTCAGCAATTCTTTCAGTATGTAGATGCAGGTGTCAGTTGAGTGGTTTGCTTTGAACCCGAACTGGTCATCAGTGGTGTGTAGAAAGGGGAGAAGTCTCACTAGAAGAACTGACTCAAGTATCTTCGATGCGATCGTTGTGATTGCAATCGGCCGGTAGTTGCCAGGGTCAGCCGCATCCTTTAGCTTGTTTTTGATTAGTGGTATCAAGTGAACTAAGAGTAGGGAGTCTGGAAGAAACTGGTGAATTATGCACGCATTGAATAGGGCAGCTAGCAAAATGTAAATTATCGGATGGCAGAATTTGAAAGCCTCTGTGGGCAGAGCCGGGCGATTTATTATTAGGTAGGGTGTTTATGGCATCGCTGATGTTACCTGGCGTAATACGGTCTGCAAAATGAAATTGAATGTTGTCAGTAAGAAGGTTATCTACATCCCTTCAGGAATCTTGATCATTTATGCAATTCAGGATATTGTTGAAGTGATCGCCCCATGTACTTGCGATAGCCTCGTCTCCGACTGCTTCCCCTACTCTCTGTGATAGCTTTTTAGTTTTGGGATTTAAGGACTGGATATCTTTCCAAAGACGAGGATAATCACCAGATTCCAAGTTTCTAGACATTGCATCGGCTCTTAGTTGTTTTTCATTTAATCTGCAGTGCTTAAGAGCAAGTTTGAACTGCGCTCTCGCCTGTCTCATTAGTAATGCAGTGAGTCCTTCCCTCGGGCTTCCATTTTGCCCATAGTAAAAACATTTTTCGTAAGTATGTATACAAATCTTTAACCAAGTCATTCCATCCAGGTATATTACGAGAATTACCTTGACAAAAGCTAAAGGCAGTCCTGCCCGAAGCAAGCACAGCGGAGATTATGTTCAAATAAAATTCATTCAGATCCCTCCTATGGTAGTCATTTCTACAATTTGTGTTAGTACAAAGTAAGGCGTCTGCTGGTTGAACTATTAACCACAACCTGGTTTCCGTGGTCGCCCTAAAGTATCTGGTTTTCTGTTGGTTTTTAAAATCCCAGTTTACCACTGGTGGGCGGTCAGATTGGGGGTTCACGGTAGGGAGGGATGGGTTACTGAGTGACACCTGTAATGGGATGCGAATCATGAAGTTGCGGAGATGTGATGCCAGGAGGTTGTAATTGTGTCCGCTCTATTATGTACATATGAATAGGAGGAGGGAGGGAGGAGCATTAAATCGCTAATTTGGAGAGCATGATTTTAACAGAAGCGAGTAAGTTCATTATAAAATTGTTTTGTGGGGTGGGAATTAAGGTCCCCGATTATACAAATATGATCAGTGGTGAGAATCGTGAATAATACTGCATAACTCCCCTAGGATCATGCAGCAATAATCGAAATTGTTATATTCCCAAGGCATATAAACACTAATTATTAGGATATTAGAGTTCCCTACTGTCACTTGAAGCCCCAGCAATCTGTAGATCACCACCTTTATCATATTGTCTAACGATTTGTGCCATAGGAAAGAAAGGCCCCCTTTTGGGCAACCGGCTATGATTTGATCTGGAACTTGCATCGATGAAGTCGAGAAGGTTCTGAAGTCTTCATGTATTGAATTGCAGATGACAAGGTCATGTGGTCAGAGGAGCGTTACTTGCAATGCAATGATGCCTTTGAAATTTTTGCAGAACATGTTTAGGAGAGGAATGTTCCGCTTGAGGCCAAAAATATTCCAAGAGATTGTGTTTAATGTATCCATGGCTACTCACGAAGATGGGGGACGAACGCGCTGATCATTTGGGTGGATGGGGGCTTACCCAGGGGGAGTGGGCAGTCACTCGCTGTGGGTGGTTGGCTGGCACTTATGGTCAAAATGACCCTGGTTGGGGTGTCAGTAAGTTCACCTGGGGGTGGTTGGTCACGGATTAGGTTATATCTTGAAACTAATATATTAGGACCAAAATTCTCGCCTTTAAGAACGTCGAGGTGTTGAATTAGCCAGGTAATCCCGTAAGCCACTTTATTTTTACTTTTGCATGGGAGTTTGTGAGAGATGAGTGGGCCAGAGCCAGTAAGAAACTTGACTCTCTCCACTATGGCTTCTAGCGTCACCGATGAGGGCAGATTGTGAATTACTATGTGACATCTCTTCTCAGGTGTTGGGTGACGTGAAACACGAATGTTGGGCTCCAGTCCAGCGGCCAAATGAGGTTCTTCTCTTCTTTCTGCTTGTTTGTATCTGCCAGCTGCCAGACCCCTCATGATCACTCTAATCTGCATCTACGGTAGGGGGTTGGTGGGGGAGAGATAGGGTGGGGAGAATCACGAGAGCTGGTAATCATCACGGGAGATTTATCTTCCAACGGAGGTACTGGGGAGGGAGAAGAAGTTGGGAGACCAACAGTCCCCTCAGAACGGTCTATAGGTGATGGGGGCACTCCTGTGTTGCTGGTAGGGGAGGAAAAACTGGATTCCGCATTCAGAGGAGTCTGGTGGCTATCTGTGTAATTGTGTAGCGATTCCTGCACTCCTTTGATCGCATCCCAGATCTGTGTGAGATTATTTGTTTCCAGAGTTTTAAGACTCTAGGGATTCCTGTAGTACTTCCCAGATTCTTGAGAATTTATCATTTATCTCCTTGATTTTTTCCGAGTTTTTTCCAATTGTTTCTGAGAGGGATTTTGCTTTGTTTTTTCCCTCTGGTGACAAAATGAACAGGTGTTCCGGAGAGCCCACTCTTGAGCACGCCACATAAAGCTGCCCGTGAGAAAAGCAAGGTTGCTCCAAGTTGATGCCAGCCACTTTGAGAGACTGTCCCTGGGCTCTATTGATAGTCATGGCAAAAGCCAACCTGACTGGGAACTGAAGGCGCTTGGAACTGAAATGGAAAAGAAAGAAAAGAGAAAGCTCCTTTCTCTGACTCTCTCTCTCTCCAACCATCACTGTCTATTTCACTCTTTTTTCTCTCTAATACCAACTCTCTGTTTCTCTGTCTCCAAACAACCGCTCTTCTCTATCTGTCTGTCTCTCTCCCCCTCTCTCACTTTTTCCATCTTTCTCCTTCCTACCTAACAGCCCCTCAACTCTCTCTCTCTCTCTCTCTCTCTCTCTTCCTTCCTCTCTCTCTCTCTCTCTCTCTCTTCCTCTCTCTCTCTCTCTCTCTCTCATGCCTTTCTCTTATTCTCTCTTTCTCTCTCCAACAATCACTGTTCTCTTACCCTCTTTCTTCTCAGTAATACCAACTCTGTCTGTCCGTCTGTCTTTCTTCTGTCTACTCTCTCTCACTTTCTATCCCTCTCATTTTCTCTCTCTGTCAACCCCCTTCTAAAACCACCCTCTTTGATGTCATTGATGTTTACCATATAGTATTCTTTCCAAATGATAAGTCATATGTATACAGAAATTTGTAAAGTAACTAAGTCTACGGGGATAGCTAGCCCAGTTTCACGGGCAGAACCAGCTCTGTTTCAGGGAATCCCTTCTCACCCTTTGGAGGGGGTAAGTAAAACTTTTGGGAGCCCGGGCCACCAGGGGTTTCCGGGCTCCAGAACGTAGGTCTCGACCTTCCAGGGGTGGAAACCCATCTCCGATCTGAATCTCAGTCCCGTCAGACCGATGGCCCGGGCGCCCATACCAATCATATACATACATACATACACACATTGCCAAATATATATATATAATATATATATATATATATATATATATATATATATATATATATATATATATATATATATATATTGTTACGACCTTATTTACGGCTGTAATTTCAAAGGTTCTTGTCTTTACTCAGAATTTGCGGTCAGTAAAATGTAGCACAACAACTCACAAAAGACAAAAGAAGAAAACACCTCAACAAAAGTTAAAATTAATTATTTATACAAAAGAAAGGGTAATGGCTGGTAAGGATAATCAAAATGGAATTATATATATATATATATATATATATATCATATATATATATATATATATATATATATATATATATATTATATATATATATATATATATATATATATATATAATATATAGATATATATATATGTAATAAATACATTATTTAATGTTACAGTATCTGTAAATAAAAACCCATGACCTGAGGTCATGGCATTAGGAGGGTCCTACGTGACCAACGCAGATCTAGATTACGCTATGCGCTGTCTGCAGTAGCCTGATTTAGCTCTGTACATTGTCAGCATTTTATATTAATGATAACTTTGCACAACAACTTCCATGGGAAGCGGTTGACCTGTTTAACCTACGCCGGAAACTTGTAACTTCCGAGCGGCGGACTACGTATGTTTTTATATGAATCGCTGAGATAGCTAATGTTCCGCTATCGACGTGATGCTTTAGAATGGCAGTTCCGTGCCAGCATTCAAACATATCGGTCTCCCGACCGATCTGCATCTCTTAGTATGGAGTTACAGAATAAAGTTGTTATATCTGTTCAACTTATCTGTTTGAATCCTCTCCTTTAGTTAAGAAGAACCACTCTACTAAGATATCACAAGGAGATGGGAGGAACCAGAAATACTTACGAATGACAGTCGTAAGGAGAACAAAAAAAAAGTCTTTCGCCAAAAAGAAAGCGAGAGACTTAGACTGGTGGCAGCTAAAGACGAAGAATAAAATTAACAAGACCCATATCAGCCGACCGAAGGTCTACAAGAACTAACTTCCACCTTCGACATCAAAACTAAGCAGAGGAAACGGGATCTTCAATCAACGCAACATTTTATGAAGACGAAGATATGTCCTTCATCGAGAAGAATACAAGCATCAAAACCGACGTTTGAGTGACTGTTGTCACTTATCTTCGAGAATCTACACCGGACGAGAGCAGCATCGAACATCAACAGAAAGAAGAAAACAAACAAAGGAAACATCGCGTGATCACGAGCAAGGACGCAAAGAATAGAGCAAGAGGAAGTAATGCAAGGACGGAGGCTGTGACGTCATCAATCTTGGACTTCTTCATGCATCGTGCACCGAGAGAAGACCGTGACGTCATCACGACTTCCGACGCGAGACTTAGACAGGAAACTGAGACATCATCCCATGTCAAAACAATCCTTCACCATATAATCTGGAGCTAAGTACCATTTTATCTATTCAGGTTCTTTCCTCAGTGAAGTGTGTTCATCAGGAGTCGATCGTCCAGTATTCTGGGGGTGAGTTGTTCGCCATCTTAATCTTCCTTCATTACAGAATCAATCTTCAACTACGAGTTCTCGCCCGCAGATTATCTTCTCGTTGTTGCTAATCGTTTCTTGCAGGAAAATTCTCCGTATAATATTTTATCAAATTATCTGTATTTTTTGTATCTTTTGGGGGATTTTCCTATTATTATAACACATTTTATACAGTACATTGCATATGTATTAGGGCTGTGCCTTGTATGATAAGGCGCCCTATGAGGTAATGTTAGACTAGCGATAAACTTACGCTAAGTCGGTTGGTATTGCACTTCCATCTTCAATGGAGTGTCTGGGGTTTTGTAGATCACTTACGAAGTCGGTATTATCTTTACGACGATGTGTTAAACTCATGGTTCGGTGAGGTTCTTGTAGAAAAACACTAAGTATAAAAAAATTATATATTCTTCTGAAGTTTTACATGGTGAAGATCATATGATGTAAACAAGTCTTCTAATAACGATAGCTTGATCGCTTCTGCCAATGATGATGGCTAATCTATTCCTCTACATGATAAAGCTTAGGTAAAGAGGTACAGGTCTTCTAATAACGATAGCTAACTCTGTTCTGCCTGTCTACCATCTCTGTTACAAGTAAGAAGGAACAGACAGTAGTTCGAACATATGAACATACATACAATGACATAGTTTCATACGAACACACAATCAAATGAGACACGCTACAGATCACGTAGGCGGTAGTTGTCTCAAGCAGGGAGCTTGGACTAATGTTTATAAACAATTGAATGACTACAGGTGACGGCATGTTATCTTAGCCTACATACTTATTGTATACGTCATCTTTAGCGTCTCTAGTCTGATCACATTCCTGCAAGCAATCTGGTTGACCTCTTTAGTTTTAGACTTTTATATATATGGACTAACATTCCATATTTTTATTATGTAAACACTTACATCAGCTCGGTCAGCTACCAAAAACCAACTACTGAATATTACTCAAACTTGACTTGCATTTTACTTATAGGAGTGTGATACAGACACTATGTGAATATATATATATATAAGTAAACAAAAATAAAAATTCATGGTGTACATGAATTGATTCAAGTAATAAAATATAAAACAATGATATTGGTAAATAATAGTGATCACGTGATATATAATGATACAGTTTCTCACTTCATCTCTTTAAGATACATATGCTACAGAAAATACTAATGTACTCTGATAATTGCATAGAATGAAGATTAACATGATAAAAATCATATTTTAACTGATAAAAAATATCATATATGAATTGATAAAATTATTAATGTTTATGCTGATTGATTCGTTGCTTTTTATGCTAACTGTTATATATCTGCGGATATTGTTAAGGTAAAAGGTAACTGATTGATTATAGGCTACCTGATTTGTTTATACATATGTATATGGATTCATATAATTATGATTAATATATGTGCACTTTAAAATAGATTCCTATTGCGTACACGCAAAGATATATTTAGATTCTGTTATTTATGATCATTTATATATAGATTCCTAGTGCGTACACGCAAAAAATATATTTCGATTCTGTTATTTATGATCATTTATATATATAGGATACATGACCGAGGTTATACTACTTCACATTTAACTAGCTTTCGAACCACTTTTCGTCCATTACACAGTTCCAGACAACCACCTATAGCCACTGAAACGGCCTTTTTTCAATGGTTTAAAACAAGGGGAAAATTTGCCTGGGCAGGTCCAACGTTCCATTTTGCGCTCATACTTATTCTCTGCATCCTAAGCTACACGATTACGTTCGCGATGAAAAAAAAAATAAAAAAAAATCATCCCCGCACGAGTCCTTCGCCAGCAAAGTAGAGTTGAATATCCTTCTGGGTCGTAAGTTGTCGGAAGTATGTCCCTTTTTGTAGTCGATTCGACAGCCGCCGGAGCATTCCGCATTAAAACGAGATTAACGACGAGATACGGTGTCGGTCGAAGAAGTCCATGATGGTGCTTATTCCTTTCACATTGTAGGCGGTTGTTACTCGACTGCCGTCGTCCGCAGCGACGAACGATTTTTTCGAAGTTGCGATGTGAAAATTGCTCGTACTGCAGGATACTGTAACCAGGTTCCATTAATCAGCCTGCAAGTGAAATTATACTTGTCACAAGGGCAAAGTAAATTCAAACGACATCCAAATACAGGGGAGGGAAAGAGAGCCATTTAGACCAGACTTAACCCACATGAATTCGCTGATTTTATTTTGGAATTCAAAGAGTCCGCTGTACAAACTTTTTTTATCCATGGCATTAACAAGGAGTGAACCTATCCAGGTCTATGATGACTGTAAAAATATCCATAATTATAACAAATAAACAGATATCTATACAAATCCAAAGAAATTCGATATTACTGGTAGTGAATTACTAGACAAAGAAGTGGAAAACGGAGCTATTTGTAAGATTGCCAGGCAAACATAAGAGTCAAAGAGAATATTAATCATGATTCTATGTGCCCTAACAAAAGTTTAATTTTCTCGCGCGCATCCTCTGAGGTTAATTTTAAAAACTTTATTAATAGGTAGGAGATGCAACGAAAAAACCCACTATGTAACTAATTTCTAAATAAACTTTGGGTTTTTCAAGAAAATGTGACATTTTCCCATGAATGTTTACTTGAATTGTAATAGGCAATGTTGCAAGTAAATATTTCAATATACATATCTTGATACTTCTAAATGTCTATGAGGTTCAGCAAAAAAAATTAATTCATTTTGTTGTTATAGAAATTCTATTTGCTTAACTACTTGATTACACACACGGATAAGAATATGTTATGTGGCCTGTCATGTGACCATGAACCAACCTGTGAAGTTCATGAGCTGAGCATTCCTTTCTCCAGTCAATCTGCTGTTGCAAGCAGAGACGACACACAGATGAAGCCTGTGTAAGCAGATTATTGAGGTTAAAAGGAACAAATGCTGATACGGCAATGATGACGTCGTCACTTGGCAGGAGATTGCTCTCAGCCAGCTAAGAGTTACGTTACTTGCTATAATAAATACGACTTTAGGATAAATTTTTGTTTTTTAATACTCGACCACATGAGAAGAATGTCTGAAAAAAAACAGTACCAAAATGAACAAATATTAGTTTGTTTCATGTTGGAAAACTGCAAGATTATGTTAAATTAAATATTCCTTATTGAAACTAATGAAAAACAAAGGTTTCCATACAAATTCTATATATATTATTAACCCTGTATAAGATTCATATAGGATTATTTCATAGATAACATTTTCACTTCTAGGACTTCCTGACTTTAAAAATCTTCTTTTATTTATTTTATTTATTTTATTTATTATATTTTATTTATTTATTATTTATTTAAATTTTTTTTTCATTGACTACGAATAAATCACCGGGACAGACAATATGTCAGTAGGTTTTTGGATATGTGTTTGAACTTTTAGCTTATTTGTCATTACTAAAGCGTTAAGTTAGAGTTCGAATCTTTACGCATATATATTTAGATATTTAATTAACCATGGTTACGTTTTGCTTATGATTTATCGTGATTCTTTTCATTATTAATTTGTAACCCTTCCGACTTCTTACGGAGTGTATTATATTGACCCCACTTGTATCCATATTTATTTTATTTTTTTAATATTTATTTATATATTTTTTTATATATATTTGATAAATTAATGGTTGGCTTGAATATGTGGAAAAGTGTTCTAGCGGCGTACCGTATAAGGCTACTTGCGGCATCAATTCTATAGATACAAGATATAAATGATAAAGGTATTTAAAAACCGCGAGAACCGCTATAAAATCGGTCGGATCCAATATCACGAGTTGTAACTCGTAAGACATTGACACTTCCTATTTAATTATCGTTATTCTACCAAACCGATTGACTCTGGTGATAAAATATATTATTGGTTTTCTTAATGGAAAGGAATTCACACAACGTGTTAAGGAGATTATTATTGATTTACACCACCCGAGTCAGATTATCATGTGTTGAATTCCATGTTTACTGATTTAGCACTCATAAATATTCTAAACGCACTCAATTGCGGTTTTTGGTTTGTTTTTAGTGCTATTAATTCTATATAAACGTGTCAAGGAACTATTAACACTAAGAAGTGTTTATTCCCTCTGTCAGACTCGTAATTCTGTTAATAATTCTAAGTATATTCTTTCAAGGATTGATTTGGCACAGGATAGGCCCCTAAAACTGACAGTGGTCTTAGTGGATCCTTGTTTTCATGACACGTGTTACAATTAGTTATGTGCTTTTTATATCTGTAAGCATTGTAGGCCAGAAAACAGTGATTGGCTTTCTGTGAAAAAGGAGGGAACCCTGGATGACGGAATGAAACAACCAGTTTATGACGATTGGTATGAGAGAGATTATTACTACTACCTGGTCGTTAGTCATCTGCTGTGTTCTTCGGGTTTTCCTCGTCACAGACCTACATATAATTACATTTGATTACATTATTCTGATACACATACTTTAAATATACTTTTGCTTTAGGGTTTCTGCTCGAAGTGTTTATTGTTTTTTGCCTAGCCACTGACCCTGTTTCCGTTTCGAAGTGTTTATTGTTTGGTGTTTATTGTTTGCTTATCGCGTTGACACTTGCTTTGTTCAGTTTGTAACAGTCTGCGCTCCGACCCAGATATTCAATGCTCGCGATCTCTTGGGTTAAGGAATTTCTTGTTTAGATACGGTTTTAACAATAGGTACGGATGTTCTATAGTTTTTTAGTCTAATTAATGGTTCTTTGCTGTATGGTGCGGGATTGCGGGATAAGTGTCAGCTATGATAATTGCTTTCCCAGGTAGATATCTTAACTTGGCTCCAAAGACCTGAATGATCATTTGTCACCGAGTTCCTTTTGGACTGTGATTAAAGCCTTTGAAAAACTCGGTAAAGGACTCATGTTCAGTAAGGACTTTATCAGGATAGCCATAGATTATGACTTGAAATGTACTAGTGTTAAAGATACCTAGCCCTTCTTGCCTATTACTGCATTATTACTTTCAGAGGGCTTAGTTTACATGAATAAAAAGCTATAGGAAAGAACTGTTTATCATATTGCTGAAGTAGTATCCCTCTTACCCCTTGGTCTGAGGCGTCTGTTGCAATAAAAAAAAATTCCTTATTTAAATCAGGGATTTTTAAGTTAGGTAAGCTGCATTTCCGCTTTTTAAGATATCGAACGCCTGTTGATGCTTTTCAGACCATAATAAATCTACGCTCTTCTTCGTAAGATCTGTTAAAGGAGCTGTCATGATTGAAGAGTTACATATTTACATACGATTGTAATACTCACTACAGCGCAAAAGTGCTGTATCCCCCTTTTACGTTAATAAGTACCGGAAAGTTATGAATAGCCGACACCTTACCATGGACTACTTTTAAGACCTTGACCAGACACATAAAACCTAGATAAACATGTTCGGTTTTAAAAAATTCACATTTAGATATTTTACTCTGAGATTATTTGTCTTTGTCTCTGTAGCACTAGCTCTACTTTATGTGAATGTACTTCTAAGGTATTAGAAAAGATTACAAGATCATCCATATAGGCATGTAGGGTATCCCCTAAAAGTCTCCAAACACTATATTATAATTGGGTTGTGCAACGTAAGCCGGAGGCATACGTAAAAAAATTGATAATGTCCCCTGAGTGTGCTGAAAACGGAGTATGAGGTACAATCACTTAGGTAATGGTATCTGGTAAAAGCTTTTAAGTAAGTCCAAGTTGGTGAAAAAAATTTATTCTAACCTAACAGAGATAAGATGTCGTCGGTATATCGCACTGGAAACTATCGGAAGTCGTTTCCTTGTTTAAGCGACAGAATCTACGCAGATACGCCAAGTCCGATCTTTTATGGCATGACATTTGAGGGAAAAATTATATGGGCTTATTTGATTTCCTAATGGCTCCTATTACTAACATTTTTCAACTTCGTCATTTATCTCTATTTTGAAATTTCATTGAGAGTCTACACGAAGGTAAGTATATAGCTTTATGTTTGTCCTTAGACTGTATTTTGTGTTAAATTACATCCGTTTTTTCCAGAGATCACTCGCCAGTGGAGAAACTTCCTGGTATTCAGGTAGAAGATAAAAAAAATTCTGGCTGAATCACCTCTGCTTGAATGACTTTACGGATATTACTTTAGATAGATTATCAGAGAGATTCATCCACGACTGGTTGGGCGTGATTAAAAATTAGCAACAATAAAAAATGCGATATTTATAACTTCCGTATCCACGATATGACTACTTTAGGGATTTGTTCGCGGAAATCGTATATTTCAGAGTGTCGGGAAGGATTAAAATTTAAAATTTTATTTCCCAGCAAAGTCTTTTTACACGCACTAAGACATTCGAGGGTGCATGCTTCTCGAGATTTTGCGTGCAAAGTGCGACTGCGGTTGTGGGGAGAATTCTGTTGGGTCATTTGAACTATGTTACGATTTATGAGACAAATGTATAGTTCCTTTATATAAGTTATTATTTGATGTCTCATTTTTGTTCAAACGGATTTACTATGTTTGAAGGTTTATAGGATTTTCCTTTGATAAACACGCCTTATTTTGCAGGATGTAAGATAATATCTTGTATACCCCTAGATGAATCTTACAATTACACTAGATACAGATCAATGTTTTTTATAACTATAGAGGTATCTGTAAACGCTCGCTTATCCGGACTTCTCATTAGGGAAGTTCGAACAACAGACGGTGAGTCCGTAAATACTGGTAATTAATTGTACTAAAGGAATAAATAAGATATTCTAATTATTACGGCGCGTACAGTCGGGCTTAATCCACCACTACTCATAATAACTTATGTATTAAAAAAAACGAAAACCTGCTCTGATTACTTTATACGGTCGCTGTGTTCATAGGAAAAATCCTTTTTAATTCAAAAAGATATCGGTATGTATGAACCAACATCGCTTTTTCCCCACTCTGCTAGAGTCGCTTATTGTGTGGAATTTGCTTCGCTTTGAAAACTCGGCAGATTTAACTAACCTTGACCGCTTGACTAGGTGACACAGTCACCGAGTTTGCTTGTTTGATCTGACGGGCTACTGTTTCTATTTCTTTTTGTAATAATTAGGATCCTTCTTTCTTTATTACCATCGGCAACGTATTGTGTGTTTTTAGCATTAGTTGCTGGTTACGTATAAAGCAATGAATGACGAACTATTAGGAACTGAGCGATTACTAATAAGACAAGTTATCACTACTGCATTCAATATTAACTGTTTGTACTTCATTCTTTGCTAAAATTTGAAATAGTGAGGATCCTGGTCAGCGCATTTAGCCTGATGAAAGTTTTTTACAGACATGTTATTCCTTGCAATCCAGCCGTATTTTTAAAGTTAAGTTGAGTCATTGAGGTTCGATATTTTATATAACTCAAAAACTCAAGGCCTAAAACTGCGATCGGGACTTTGCAAAGGAGCATTATTGTCATGACCCGAAATAGTGTTACCTCTAATTTATATAGATTTGTACGGGGGTGTTCCACTTGTTTTTGTGTGTTTTCTAATCACTACGGTGCTTAACGACCCTATCCCATGCATCTGTATAAATACAGACGTCCACGCGTAAACGCATTATTCACTGTTTAATATGATTTGTTACGTAAGGGATTAATAATCACCCAAAATGATAAAGTTAACATAGTATATGATTATGATATTTCAGTAGAACTTCTGGAAACAGACACTCAAAAGATAAAAACTCGCAGTAGCGAAAATCTCAATGATATAGATAATTTCTGTAAAAAAGTAAGATTAAGAATGTCTCGTAACTTAGCCACAGGAATAACGAAATTCGACCTGCAAAGGAAACACTCAAAGTTACTCCAAATGAATAAAAAATTGTACTTAGCTTGCTTTTGTGGGAAGTCACGGGTGTTCCGATAACGACACACGGCCTTGGTCCTCCTTCTCTATTTAGCGGACGACCTGGTTTGGCTTCAGTTTCCCCCTGTGAGCGTTGTTTCGATGATTCGAGCCTTGAAAATCCGATGCTGCAGACGCGTTCGGTTTTGTTTCTTGCAGTGCCGGAAACGCTCACTAACGATGTTTTCTGAATGATTCTAATGAGAGACGAAGCTTGCGTTGTCGTAGGAAAAAGGACACGTCGGTTTTTTTGTTTCTTGAAGTTTTATTCACTAACGATGATACTAAGTTGCTTGACGAATCTTGTTGTTTTCTGAAGTCGCTCACTAATGATGATACTAGGTTGCTTGAAGAATCTGCTGCTTCCGTCGTCGTTGACTTCTTATGATACATGATTTATTATTCTGGTTTTTTCTTCGTAGGACGTTGTAGAGTTCGTCTGGTCCGCTGGCCACCAATATTAGGGCTTGTGACTTGTATGATAAGGCGCCCTAGCGTAAGTTTATCGCTAGTCTAACATTACCAAATATTAGGGCTGTGCCTTGTATGATAAGGCGCCCTATGAGGTAATGTTAGACTAGCGATAAACTTACGCTAAGTCGGTTGGTATTGCACTTCCATCTTCAATGGAGTGTCTGGGGTTTTGTAGATCACTTACGAAGTCGGTATTATCTTTACGACGATGTGTTAAACTCACTCTGGTTCGGTGAGGTTCTTGTAGAAAACACTAAGTATAAAAAATTATATATTCTTCTGAAGTTTTACATGGTGAAGATCAGATATGATTGTACAAGTCTTCTAATAACGATAGCTTGATCGCTTCTGCCAATGATGATGGCTAATCCTATTCCTCTACATGATAAACGCTTAGGTAAAGAGGTCAGGTCTTCTAATAACGATAGCTAACTCTGTTCTGCCTGTCTACCATCTCTGTTACAAGTTATGAAGGAACAGACAGTAGTTCGAACATATGAACATACATACAATGACATAGTTTCATACGAACACACAATCAAATGAGACACGCTACAGATCACGTAGGCGGTAGTTGTCTCAAGCAGGGAGCTTGGACTAATGTTTTATAAACAATTGAATGACTACAGGTGACGGCATGTTATCTTAGCCTACATACTTATTGTATACGTCATCTTTAGCGTCTCTAGTCTGATCACATTCCTGCAAGCAATCTGGTTGACCTCTTTAGTTTTAGACTTTTATATATATGGACTAACATTCCATATTTTTTATTATGTAAACACTTACATATGGCGTTTACGTAGTGGTCGAGTGTACTCTTATAGATATTTTGATAGGATCGCAAGGAATAGAAGTGATAAGAAAAAAGTAAAAGTGGAAATGGCAACACTACTCCCGGCTGGCAACCCCAATGTGGTGACTCTCGTGAGCGCGAGGTCAGCAATTGTCCCTTTTCAAGGTCGGGTCAATGGGTTCCTGCCTCAAAATGTTGAGGCATGGATCTCATCTGTAGACGCTCATTTAAATGCAAAAAAGCATCACAGACCCCAGCAGTACAATTACAGGAGGCCAAAAGCTTCATAGACTTTGCTAAAGGAGATGCAAGTGCTTATCTAAGGGGGGTTTCTTTCCAAGAGGCGCTTACATGGGACGAGTTCAAAATCAGATTACGTGCCGTGTATGGGGGGGTGAAGAGGCTTTAGATGTAGTATTGGCATTGAGAAATATCCTTAACCAAGCCTCATGACTCAGCTTAATGTTGTCGATGCGGGCGGCGCTAATTGCCGACCGGCTAAATGAATATCAAGTTAGTTTAAGTAACTCGGGTGGGTTACGAGTGCCAAAATCAACGTGAAAGATTTTATCCGTTTGATCTACCTTACGAGTATCACTGCAATGTTTGCCTGAAGCGTTAGTGCGGTGTTTTGACAAAAAATTGCAGCCCACACAGTACGGAATTAGATGTGTATAAACAAATCAAAAAACACATGTCTAAATGTACCGACCTAGATCCTTCGCTCATTCAGTTTTTGCAAAAAATGAGAACAAGCCACAACAAGTAAACGTGGTACATAATAATAATCAAGTTGCAGGGATGGTTTGTTATAACTGTAAACGACCAGGTCACATGATTTCAGACTGTCGGACTCGTTTTTGTTCAATACATAATAGTTCCACTCATTCATATAATCGTTGCTACTCGAGGAATCAACAGCAGAATGCTACAAACACGCAACCAGTTGCCAGTGCAAATAAAAAGAAGAGTCCTCAGTACTATAAAAAGAAACAAGCGAACGTAAATGCTACCAACAACAAGCAGAAACAAACAAATCGTGCTTCAGGTACCTCTGTTCCTGGGCCGTCTAGCCAGAACTTGCAAGGGCAAGCGAATTTTCAAGGTGTGATAAACAAAACAAATACCACGTAGTTCACTCCAAGGGGGGAGAGGGCGATGTTGGGTCATCAATATCAACATCTTTTGTATCAAATAATCAGTTTAATCGTTTATCAGATCATTGTGAGGCAATGATTTTGTTTTCCTATGAAACACACGGCCGAATCCAAAAAATCTGTGCAGGCTTCCCGTAGATTTGCAACAAATTCATGCAATTATTAGTCAAAACGAGTTGCGACCACCTTACATGCAGTAAATTTGGACCATAAGTCATTCACTTTGTTCTTTGTTTCTGGTAGTCCACGTAATATCATGGATTTAAGGACTCATCATTTACTCTTTTCAAATTTCCCTATAGAGAAGTCCGGAATAAGGCTCTCAGGCATAGGGAATAATGAATTAAATGTTGTAGGAGTAACTCATGTACAGTACAAGGTCGGTAAGCGCACGTTTCCTGATACCTTTATCGTTGTACAAAACATTAATATGGTATCCCGCAGTAATTATCGGATACCCGTCTATGGGCACTCAAAATATTATCTTAGCACCTGCAAAACACTGCGTGTATATCAAAGGGAAATTCTATAAGTCTTCTAATACCCTAAAATCAGTTTTAGATAATAAAGAAACAGACAGAGTTTGTCACTACATTAAAGAACCAATCACCTGTCTCAGAACAAGAAATAATACATGCAACCCAACAGAACTCTCGCTCACCCGTAATATCAGCTTGCACGCAAACTCTCGAGCCTAACGTAACTTCGAACATATTAGTGCGTGTAAAGAGAACCTTGCCAGGATCTGAAACGTTAATCCTTTCCGAAACTCTGAAAACACACGGATTATCCGGTCACACAAGCCATTTATACAATCGGCTCACAACAACAATGTCACATCGAGGTCTGTAATCATTTGAATACCACGTTTAGTAATCCACAAAAATCAACATATCTTGATGCAGAAGTTTATAAACATCGATTCTTACCGTAGCTGAGATAAATCACGCTCAATCAGTTGCGGATGAATCCCTTTGCAATCTATAAAGAACAAAATCAATAAGGGACATTCAAGAAGAAGAAATTCAGCAGAAATTTTTGAATCTTTTAACTAAATATCATGATGTTTTTCCACTACGGATGGAACCTTAGGAAAAACGGATGTCATCGAGCATCAAATAAGGCTCAAGGACAAACAGAAAGTAATCTATGTACCTTCGTACCGACTTCCTATGAAATTTCAGAATGAAATAACAGAGGAAGTAGGTAAAATGCTAAAAGAAGGAGTCATTAGGAAATCAAACAGCCCTTATAATTTTCCGTTAATAGTAGTACCGAAAAAAAGATCGAACTTGGCGGATATGCGTCGATTTTCGTCGTTTTAAATGAAGAAACAATCCCTGACAGATTCCCAGTACCATGTACTGATGATATCCTATCTCTACTAGGTCAGAACAAATATTTTCACCAGCTTAGACCTACTAAAGGGATTTCATCAGATTCCGTTGGAACAAGAGAGTATCCCATACACTGCCTTCAGCACAGCCAGGGGACATTATGAATTTTTTGCGTATGCCTTTTGGTTTACGTTGTGCTCCAAATAACTTTTACTCGTATGATAAACATTGTGTTTGGAGACTTGTTAGGAGATATCCTAACATGCCTACATGGACGACCTAGTAATCTTTTCCAACACATTAGAAGAACATTTACGTAAATTAGAGTTAATGCTACAAAGACTAAGGCAGCATAATTTTTAAGGTAAAGATAAGTAAGTGTGAATTTTTTAAAAACAGAATAGTCTATTTAGTTTCACGGTTTTCTAGTGAAGGTCTTAAAGTTGTCCATGATAAGGTGTGTCGGCTATCCGTAACTTTCCGATACCTACTAACGTCAAGGGAATACAGCAATTTTAGGATGTAGTGGCTATTATCGCCGCTTTATACGCAACTACTCAATCATAGCCACTCCCCTAACCGATCTTATAAAAAAGGGCGTAGATTTCATATGGTCTGAAATTCATCAAACAGCGTTCGATAAATTGAAAGATGAACTGTGTAGTTCTCCTATCTTGAAATCCTGACTTCGGTAAGGAATTTTTCATAGCAACAGACGCCTCAGACCTAGGAGTAGGTGGGGTATTGCTTCAACAATATGATAAACAGTTTTTCCCTATAGCTTTTTATTCACGTAAACTGAGACCTTCCGAAAGTAAATATGCGTAATAGACAAGAAGGGCTTGCTATTGTTAATTCACTCGTGCATTTTAAAGTTCATAATATACGGTTATCCCGTCAAGGTTCTCACTGATCATAAGCCCCTAACCGACTTCTTTAAAGGCTTTAGTCACAGCCCTAAGCGAACTCGGTGGCACATGATCATCCAGGACTTTGGCGCGAGGATGGGTATTACCTGGGAAAGCAAATATCATTGCTGACGCATTATCACGCAACCCCTCTTCATCTTGTACCGAGCCATTAGCTGAATTGATAGATAAGTCTCTTCGCTTTTGCGAAACGACTTTTTTTTTTTTTGTTTCTCCTTACGAACTGTCATTCGTAAGTATTTCGGTTCCTCCCATCTCCTTGTGTATCTTAGTAGAGTGGTTCTTCTTACTAAAGGAGAGGATTCAAACAGATAAGTTGAACAGATAACAACTTTATTCTGTAACTCCATACTAAGAGATGCAGATCGGTCGGGAGACCGATATGTTTGAATGCTGGCACGGAACTCCTCTTCATCTTGTACCGAGCCATTAGCTGAATTAATAGATATCTCAACCTCCACGCCCATTGTTAAAACTATATCTGAACAGGAAGATCTGGGCTGGAGTGCTGAACTATTACAGACAGAACAAAGAAAAGATCCGCAAATAGAAAAAATCATCATTGCGTTAAACGGAAGTCCGAAGGAAAAGGAATACATAAAGTATAAGCAGCAGAATTACATCATCAAGGATAATATCCTGTGTAGATCCGTGACGAGGAAAACCCGCAACACACCACAGTTGAATAACAACCAGGTGGTGGTACCTATCTCACTCATACCCACTGTCTTAAAATGGTTGCTATCACTGCATGGACACCCGGGTTATTCCTTAATGTCACAGAAAGCCAAATCCTTATTTTATTGGCATACCGATGCTTTACAGATATAAAAAAGCACATAGCAAATTGTCCGCACTTGTCAAGAATACAAAGGGCACACGAAGACACCTGTCAGCCTAGGGGCTTACCCCGTGCCAAATCAAAACCCTTTGAAAGAGTACATTTAGATTTATTAACAGGATTTTACGAGTCAGACAGAGGAAATAAGCACCTCCTAGTAATCATAGATGCTTTGACTCGATATACAGAACTTATAGCGCTTAAAACAAAACCGCGGGTCGAGTGCGCAGGAAGTTTTACGGAGTGCTACATTTTTAAACATGGAATTCCACACATCATTATATCAGACTCGGGCGGGGAGTTCAATAATCATTTCCTTAACTCCTTGTGCGAATTCCTTTGTATAAAGAAATCAATACCATGATCTATCACAGAGTCTAATGGGGCTAGTGGAAAGGCAAATCGTAAGGTTTAAACATTTTAAGGGTCACCTTAGGGGGGGCAGACCCCAACTGGGACATTGCCATACCTGCGGTACTAAGCACACTTAATCACTCGTATCATGTGTCTATTAAAATGACACCGCACGCACTGTACGGTATCCCGGCTAGAACACCTTTCCCCACATCCTAACGCCTACAACTAATTTATCAAATCCTCTAAAGGATGTTATGGATGCAAGCATAAGTCGATATAATACTTCGTAAGAATCTAGAAGAAGCACAAATAATAATGAAAAAAAATCATGATAAAATAGCTAAGCCAACTAGAACATATGCCGTGGGCGATCAGGTATACATACAAGTATACGTAAGTAAAGGTTTAAATTATAAACTGACACCTAAGTTTGAAGGCCCGTTTAACATTTTAGAAAATTTAACGGCCAATAGATTTAGGGTTCAAAATGTATCCAAACCCACTGATGTGAGAATAGTTCCATTGGCACATATCAGAATCTAAGAAAGGTAAATGGAGTGAGGGAAAAAATCGGTGTGTATTTATGAAACTTGTATAATAAATTTATATATATATATCTATTAATCATATTTGTATGTAAACCTATTCTTTTACGCGAGTTATTACATATGTTTTACTCATTGCAGGTTTTCAAAAATGAATCTGTTATTAGGAGTGATATTGTGTATTCAGACATCTTTGTTATGGAAAGAGCGCTAGGACGAAAGAAATAGAATTTAATCATGGCTCGATTATCGAGAGAACAGACGATGTATTTCATCGTGTCAAGTAATATAGTCATAGAAGTAGATATGCAGCAATATTTTTGCCTGAGATGACGTCCTTAACTTAAAGAATGACCTGATGAGGTTTGCTATTTCGCTTAAGGAAATGCACGAACGTAATTTTCATGCTAACTCAGAGATTTCGCTAGCTCAAACCGTAACCGTCGCGGAAATGTTGTCTTATGACATACAAAATAAAACCGCCGAGGCAGAGGAACTTGCTCGTGGCCTGCGATGTGGGTCTGTGCGGCCACAATACTCTCGAACGCCGCAACCCGCTTATTCTGGCTGGACTAAACATCTTAGGATCTGTTGCGAATCTAGGCTTAGGAATTTCAAATCGCCTTAAGATAAATAATCAAAATAAAAGAATTGAGTTTTTGCAACACAAAACCGAATTAGCTTTGTCCGAACTTCGCAGCCAGTTATCTTCAATCAATCAAATAATGAGTATCGTAAACGAACATTCAAATAATATCGATCAGGTCATGGAAGTTCAACATTTGCTGGCTACATTAGCTTACTATAGTTCGAAAATAGATCATATCCGTGTGAAAATATCACATTTTATTGAGAAATCAAAAGATTACGTAGAAGCGATTACGTTAGCAACAAAGGGTGTGTTATCTCCTCACCTCATGCCTATTAAAGATCTGACATTAACTTTGGAAAACGGACGGGAGAAACTAGGTTATATTCCTTTATTAGACGCCCATAAAGTAGAGTTCTATTATAGCCTAATATCAGTCAGCTTGTTGAAAATTATAGAATTATGATCACAAACTTTTCCGATTCTTCCGATGCTTGGCAATCATACAAAATAGCACGTTTCCTACTTTCATGACGAATAACTCAAGTCCAGTAATATCCAATTTGACGGGGCATGTACTGATTTCTTCTGATAGGAAATCATTTACAGTCATTTAAAGACTTAGATAAACTCACTCACTGTTCAGAAGCCATGAATAATAAAATTTGTACAGCTGACTCTTTTGAATTCTATCTATATCAACGGATTCATGTGAGTTAGGCATAGTGCTAAACGGCTCTCTCTCTCATACAAGCGAAGGTTTCTGGGGAAAACTTTATCCCTTTTACAGTAATAAATTCAATTACAGGATGAATAATGGTTCCTGGATCCGTTACGATAAAGCCGGATTCAACGTAGTATGTCCGGATGGGACCACTGCCCATTCCTCTATCTTTGTAGCAGCTGATGGTTGTACGGGGACATCTACAAAACTACACCGTCAGAGGGGTCAAACACGATAATACGTGAGAAGGCGTATTTTGCGAACTATTACTTGGGCGTTCTACAATCATCCCATCACTACCTCTCCCATACAAGCGCGCGGGTGGCTCATCGTTTGACGCAACTGGCTGAGATGAACCACGCGTCACCGACTTATGCAGGTGGAGAAAATCTTCGTCACTACATTCTGCTGGCCGTGTTCAGTGACGGCCATATTGGTTATCGCCGTCAACATCTTTGCTTGCGTAGGCTGAGGCGTAAACAGAAGGATCTCCAAGGAAACGTATTGTCCCGTCTAGATGACGTACCGTTAAACTCAAGTCGTTTGAGTTTAGGGCCACCTGAAACTGGCCACTTCATTTTGTGCCTAGGGAAATTGTCTGGAATTGTGTTGTGTGTGAAAAGCGGTCCGTATGCTGGCAAAAATGTAGGCAGAAAGACTCACGCCTTTGCGTTTGAACAGTTAAAGTATCTCCCGGGCACCTAATAAAATATATAGCCCATATTATACATTAATATACTCCTAAAGGTATTTTTCGGGGGGCACCTAATAAAATATATCAGCCCTATATATTGCATTTGTGCACAATTACACGTTATATCTATTATACCATTGTACAATTATATTTATCTATTCCAAAGAGTGACAAGTACTCTTTGAACAATTATCCACGATCATGCTATAAATCTCTGTAGTAACCACTACTCTTAATCAGGTTACCTATTATCATATTAATCATGTATACATGTTAATCTTTTGATTTTTACCTTTTTATTATTTTTGGGGTACCTAATCATTATTATTACCAAACATGGATCTAGATTTTTCCATGCATTTATCTTTGTTTATGAATATTCAAAAAAGGGTATGTAAACAGAACCTTTTTATGCATTTAATCACTTATTATGTTTATACCTAGACATATGTTACGAGCACGCTCCTAAGAAACAATGTTTAAAGTAACTTTTGTTATTCAAGGCTTGAATAGGTAGCAGTCCGAGCCTAATGTAATAAATACATTATTTAATGTTACAGTATCTGTAAATAAAAACCCATGACCTGAGGTCATGGCATTAGGAGGGTCCTACGTGACCAACGCAGATCTAGATTACGCTATGCGCTGTCTGCAGTAGCCTGATTTAGCTCTGTACTTAGTGTCAGCATTTTATATTAATGATAACTTTGCACAACAAACCTTCCATGGGAAGCGGTTGACCCTGTTAACCTACGCCGGAAACTTGTAACTTCCGAGCGGCGGACTACGTATGTTTTTTTATATTGACTCGCTGAGATAGCTAATGTTCCGCTATCGACGTGATGCTTTAGAATGGCAGTTCCGTGCCAGCATTCAAACATATCGGTCTCCCGACCGATCTGCATCTCTTAGTATGGAGTTACAGAATAAGTTGTTATATCTGTTCAACTTATCTGTTTGAATCTTCTCCTTTAGTTAAGAAGAACCACTCTACTAAGATATCACAAGGAGATGGGAGGAACAAGAAATACTTACGAATGACAGTCGTAAGGAGAACAAAAAAAAGTCTTTCGCAAAAGCGAAGAGACTTAGATATATATATATATACATATATATATATATATATATATATATATATATATTATATTATATATATACATATATATATATATATATATTATTATATATATCAAGGAAAAACCAACCTTAAGTTCTTTAAAAGATCACTTACTATAACCAAACTAAACCCTAAACCAAGAAATAGGATATTTTTAAATATGGCTTCAGGTAGGTACCTTCCAAATAACTGGCCAGATAAAGCTAACCTAAGAAAATAAGTTAGGCAGAAGGAAGCAAGAGAAATTAAATGGGGAAACTTAATATTATTTCTACCTAACACATACAAACTAACTTACACTAAAAAACTTAATAACTAGAATATATGTTATTATAATAATTTAGAAACCTCCAGTTAATAAACAATAGAAAATGAAAATTAATATCTTACAAGTTCAAAAATAAGAAATAAGGAGAGGCTTGCCAGAACATCTCATCAGGCCATACAAGCTCCAGTAGACTGTACTGCAAACAAGGGCGTGCAAATCTACAGGTACACAGCGATCCACGATAGTCTTAATAGTTATAAAAACATCTCATACCTGTAGAAAGCCGCCCTACTTGTCTCCACGAGTTCCAAGAACTCACTGACGCTGATGAATGGATCAAACTGCTCCAGCTGCAATGCCTGTAGGCAACCCAAAGTACCTCAGGGACTCTGAGGAGGGTGGTAGCCTCCGAGAATCCGGGACGTCTACGGATCTCGCACGCCACAAACTGCACCGTTCTATGATGATACGGGCCAACTCGTTCGAAATCCTTTCGACAAACGAGGGAAGGGGCGTGACTGGCAAATGCCACGGGTGACCAAACACCAGCGACCACACACAGGGCAGCGAAGGATTAGATAAGCCGTGATCCAAATATAATCTCCTTGGAAAAACGGAAGAAGTGATGATAAATTCAGTGGCAAAACGTTAGGCTTTGAGGAGGAACTCGAACTAACCCTCTCAGGTATCACCACCCTTACGAGTCAACAACAGCTCATCGGATGAGAAAAACAACGACCGTTAATAAGGCACTTCAGTAGTTCACTAATACCGGGGGAATAGGTGGTAAACAAAACGCCTAAGAAAAAACAAAGCAAAACTGCGAAGTCAAATGACTCCTTTACAGAGTTCATCAAACTAAGAAAGAGCTGAAACATACGAGAAACGATACTAGCTTATTAATAAACTTAAACTAAAACTAGATAAAAAGGTTGGACACAACTGTTAACAAATTATAATTAACAAATTATAATGAAGTTACTTTAATCTAATACTATATATATATATATATATATATATATATATATATATATATATATATATATATATATATATATATATATGAGTCTGCGCAGATAAGAGTACGTGATTTCAGTCAATGTCATTTTTATATTTCCTGGAAAAGATTGTTTTGTATCGTTCGCTATGGTAAAGCCCCTAATGGCGATGACGTCAATCACCTTTAAAAGTTATGATTATGCTACTGTAATCAGGAAGGTTCGTCATTTAATTGATTGTGAAAAACAACCCCCTTCATAAAGGATTATGTAACGTTATTCATTTTATTACATTATTAATGTTACAGTCTCTCATTTATTTATTCAATAAGCTTTTATCTATTGTGTTAGTGGCCCAAACCTTTTCTACCATCAGATTCAAGGTAACGTTCCTCCTCTTCCTCCTCTTATTATTTCTTCCAGCAAATTTATAAACTCAATTTGCTTGGTAACTTTTTAGAGGAGCACTGCTCATCATAGCATCGAACTTCACAGCGGAACTGTATGGAATTTTAACAGCATTGGAACATATTGCAACCCTCCAGAATTCTACTGCATCACCATCTTTTGTGATTCCAAAAGTGTATAACAGGCACTTGAAATTTTTAACACTGATCATCCAATTACATTGAAAATCTCACAGTGGGCATTTCTACATCAATGTAGAGGGATTACTATATCGTTTTGCTAGGTCCCAGCGCACGTAAGTATATATGGAAATGAAAAATCAGACCAACTAGCTAAATCAGCAGCAACCATTATGATACCAAGACCAATTACTGTACCATATAGAGACTTTTTCCTCATGTATCAAAGTTCATTGCAAGATTATGGGAACAGCAATGGAACGAAGTAGGACCAAATAAAATGAAAGAGTTTGCCACACATACACACCTTTGGGAATATAGATCTATGCCCAGGAAATGGGAAGTAACGATATGCCGCCTCCGTATAGGACATTCAAGATTGACTCATGGGTATCTCATGAGCAGTGAATTCCAACCTTACTGTGACGACTGCCTCGTCCCGATGACTATTAAGCATTTGCTAGTTGAATGCCCTAGTCATCGACAAAAGAGATACAGATGGTAATTACAGATTGGCAAAGATATTGGGTGAAGAAGCGCAGTATGATTATGAGTGTGTTATTGAGTTTTTAAAAGAAGATGGTGTTTTTAAAGAAATTAGGTATTTCACTTTTGTGTATGTGTGTAGCTTTTAGCTTTGGTTTTTTTAATATGTATGTGCTGAAACGTGAGTAAATGTATTTATTGCCTGTTTGTGTTCTAGTATATTTGTTATACTGCATGACCTATTTGGTCCCAGTTCCTGGCCTTTGGCCTAGACCTTACATTTTATTCAATCCTTCGGGCCAGCCCTATGTCAGCTGAAAGTCAGTTGGGTGGCCTGGTTAAACTATTTTTATAATAATTATAATAATTTAGCTTTTGTGTTGTTTAGTGTTTATGTAGCAGCTTTGTGCTAGCTGTAGTGCAATAACTGATGTGGAATTTTAAGAGTTTTTATGATGTCTGTGTGTATTTTCCCTAAATTGGTTGCCCAAATGGATTCGTTTGGCGTCAATGATTCTGGTAGTCACGATGTCAGATAATTATTAATTAATTATTCATTCATTCATCCCCCTCATTCTCTAATTTGTACCATTTTATTTTCCTTATCCCTTTAGCTTTGGTTTTTCTTTCCCTTGTTAACTTCAAATCCATACATAGCAGTCTGTGTTGGGGGCTACATGGTCGCCTGGAATAACTTTGCGGTTCTTGACCTCCACCAGCTTTATCCTTTTATACAGGAAGTAGTCTATCTGGGAGCATCTTCCCCCACTCCTATATGTTATTAGGTGTTCCCTTTTCTTCTTAAAGAATGTGTTTACTATTGTCATGTCGAATGACACAGCAAAGTCCACTACACTCTCTCCTTCTGTGTTTCTCTCCCCAATTCCATGGCCTCCATGCACCCGCCCAATCCCCTCATTTTCACTTCCGACATGGCCATTCAAATCTGCCCCCACTATCACCCTCTCATGTTCTTCCATTTCTTGCATTATTCCATCCATGTCTCTTTAGAAATTACATTTCTCTTCTGTGCAACGAACTTGTGGTGCATATGCACTTATAATATTCAGAATCTATCCTCCATAACATATCTTCAATCTGATGATATGGTCATTCTTTCTATGCACTTCTATCACTGTATTCTTCAGTTCACTAGACAGTACTATTCCAACTCCATTTCTACCTTGATTATTTGCTCCACTATAGTATAGCTTATATCCATCATCCAACTCTTTAGCTTTATTTCCTTTCCATCGCGTTTCTTGCACACACATAACATCTACTTTCTTTTCTCTCATCAAGTCATCTAATTCTCTACCCCTCCCAGTCATGGACCCTATATTAAGCTAACATACTCTAAACCCAATGTGAGCTCGCTTCTCTAGCTGCACCCGCTCCTGACGCAGTAGCCCTCAACTTGTCACAGAGTTAGGGATGTCTCTGTCCGTCGTTTATGGAGTACACCCTAGCATTACCTCTTTCCATATTTCGGCTCATTCCATTTTTCGGTTTTGGCACAGATTTTTACAGCCGGATGTCCTTCCTGACACCAACCCTCCCTATTTATCCGGACTTGGAACCAGCACCCATAAGGACTTGTTTGGCCCCCAGGTGGTTAGTACAGCTTGAAAAGCAACTGTATTCAGATTAGCTACTGACAGGATGAGTTTTTCACGTAACTATATTTGGTTACAGTAGGCTAACTTAGATCGCAAAAACAACAAAACCGTAGGTTTCCTTAAGGGCACATTAGCTCTTGAAATAATTTAATGAATGAAGCTGATACTGTGTCCCTGTAAATAGTAGGGCTTATATCAGTCTCCTTCCTGTTCATGGCCTAGTAATAATCAGTATATTGCTTTTATACAATGCCCAGTATCGTGCTTTACTACGAAATAGCATATGTCCAAAGAAATCCACAGTGTAAGCCTACTCCCTCTCTCTATCTTCCCCTACAAACAGGTCAGATACCATCATTTTTACCATCTTGTATATTGTTTGATTCATCCCATGAGCTATCGCAACTCTCTATACATGGATTTAAACATGCATTTTCATGTATATAATTTAGAAATTTGCGATGTGAAAATATTATTTACAAGAGGGAGAAACCAATAGCACATAATATATTTCACGGTGTACCTCATTTGAAGAATATATTGTTGTTAAATTATTGTTGCATTATGTTTAGATATATCTGACTACAATGTATATGTCATACAAGCCGTAAACTGTGAAATTGAGAAGAAAGTATTTCTTGTGCATTGTGACTGGCGGCAGTAATGGATATAGATAGGACTGGGGAGGGAGCTAAAAGGCGGGTCTTGTGACGTCATGGGTCAGCTCCAAGCGCTTTGATTGGTCCTAATTTTCCCCATCCGTAAACTCTTCCAGACTTGGGTAATATGCCAGCTGGCTAGGTAACTGAGAGAATGACAAGCATGGGCTGCATAGCCATTTTCTTCAATACATTACAGTAAATACACAAATACCAATATACAAAATGCACAAAAATAGACAACTAACATATTTATTTACCAATACACAAAAAAATACATAAAAGATAGACAACAAAAGTTATCAAAGAAGGCAGCAAAAAAGGTTAGCAAGATTTGTGAAACTGGCATTTAGCTTTTAATATTTATCGTCAAAATTTGCCTTGGAATTGCTGCATCTAACCAAGAGAATTGCTTTGAAGTGTTCATCAGTCCACCTCGTTCGGTGTGCTTACTTCACACACTTCATTTTTTAAAATGTTTGCTCTCAGATGTAAGTTATTCCATACACATACCATACCAGAGGCAAATTTCTTTAACTTTGAAAACTTATGAACAGGTCAGTAGCAATAAAATTCAACAAGTTTTCCTTCTCTGGGCTTCTCTTTCAACAAGTCATCTGCTTGCAAAACAATGATCTCCAACTGTAGTTCAACTAGCACCCCGTCAAGGTTACAATGAAATGGATTCTAGAACAGAAGATTGTCACTATCAGTTCCTTTGAGATCTGAAAATCTCTCTAAAAAAATGTTTATTTAAATCACAAATAATCTTCTTCGGAAACTCCAGGTTGATATCTTTTGCTATTCTGTTTCTCTTCGGAGCTTATAAAAACGAAACACAACTTTACCGCAGCTGAGCCACCTCACTGCTGTGTGATAAGGCAAGTCACAAATTTCAGAATTAATTTCTTAGAGAAAAGCCTGGAACTAGCGGTGATTAAGTAAGTACATGACCCGGAATGAAGTTCACCGCAGAAACGTCTAGTTTGAGTATGCAAGAAATATCTAAGTCTTTCCCATAAAGTGCTTGCGATGTATAGTGCAGGGTATAAACAGAGCGCCTGGGAGTTGAAGATCTTCCAACTTATAGTCCTGATCCGCCCAACCAGATCCTTCCTCACTCCAGCCTTGTTCTTTCCTCCATCAACTGTAGAACGTCAAAGCTGTTTCCACTGACGGTTAAAGCCCTGCAAATTAACACCACGAATGAACACAAGTAACAGTGGCGTACTCAAGAGATCATTTCCTAAGTTCTTCTGTTCTGCACACAACTGCGCTTGCTGAAAGGCTGATATCTCCAAACAAATCGGCTTTCTCAGGGCAAAAGTTATTTGCTGCTTCCATCATGCACTCGGATGGAATTGCCGTCAGTTAACAGTTTTCTTCGTTCTGCCATCTTCTGCACTATTTTGTAATTTGAACGAGTGACAGACTCATTTTCAGCAATTATTTTGAGGTTCCAAACGATGTTTCATGAAATCAAATTTCTCAGAACACACCTTTTGCCTCGTAGTGACACCGAAGATTGTATCTTTCAAACCAGCAACACTGTTTGCAAACAATGTTTCGTAGTCTGGACAGGACTTAACAATGGGTAAAGAAAACAGGGTCTGCAATGAAAAACAATTGCTTATTTACAGATTAAATACTCTACCAAAAAAGTTTTAGAAAAATAACGCTAGTAGTTCATGCCTTTTATTATGTTATTACATTAACGGGGCGGGATGAACTGACCTGCCAGGCCAGATCCGGCCCAAGGGCCGTAGTTTGGTGACATTTGCTCTAGGGCAGCCTGCAGATACTGCTGGCTGAATACTGGCATATATCTTTTGTCTAAAACAGTAAGGGAACCGATGCAATACTTTGTATGCTAATTGTGCAGTACTACCACTTAGTAGTAGTTTCAAAACCATTTCCCATCCCCTTAGAAGTTTGGATTTATTATACCATTTAAGGACAATGATAAAATGAAATAAGCAAATATAAAAACTTCCTTGTTAATGGATGTGTATATCAAATCCCATGTAGCTCATGTGACAACTTTTAAATTGGTCAGATTGGAAAATCATTTAATTGGGAAAAAGAATAGCACTGCATAACAATATATAAGATATGCAAAAAAAAAAAAATCAGTGCATTTTTCGTCCACATTAGTGAGCACCCCATAAAACAGACAGAGGCTAAAATCTTATCTTTCCTGGTATTACGCTGTATTATAAAATGCAGTTTTATAAAAAAGGGTTTTGTAAGAATGCAAAAATTAGCCAAGGAATGTATTAGCTTTATCCATTCATTTCAACAGAATATGTAAAATCTGTAGGTTTGAAGGAGGGCAACTTATCCTGGCCCTTTTTAGCAGGTGACCCAGTCATGCTCCTCTAGCCATAACACCGACCCCACTAGTATATAGTGTATATAACTATATAATGTATGTGTTACATGTTACTGTATTGCTGACTGTAAGCTGTAAAAGCAAAGAACAAGTATAGTTTTCTTGTAAGGCTGAAAAAAAGAACAGACAAAATGAACATGCACTTTAACATGAATATTTTCATCATAAAAATTTGTATTACATTCCACAAAGGCAAACTGTTTCTTATCAACCAATAACTGATTTTAATGGGAGCCTTGGGGCTGGATTTCACTGCTAAGTTTATCCATTCGTAGCTCATTCATAGAAAGTGCCACCCTTAAATCATGTTCAGGCTTTAACGGATATCTGCTTTTTGTTTTGATGGCAGCTAGGGATCCAAACCCTGATTCATGCAAATAGGTAGTAACGAATGGCTACAACATTTTCTCAGCCTCCCTTCCAAAGACTGATTTCTCCTTCTTCACAGCAATTCAGAACACGTCTAGTGATTGTTGCTGAAAGTTGAAGCAGAGAGGTTCACCATGATGAACCTCGATGAGCTCCTCTTGCAGATTTTGAATGGAATATTCTTCCTCTGAAAGGTCTCCGAAGTCGACATCGAAGGGTCTGCGCACCCATTCGTATTTATCATGCAACTCTTCATCCAGAATATACTTCTCAAACTCCTAGCTCAGCTTTTCAAGGTGCTTGACAATGGTTCTAAGTACATCCAGAAGTGAGACGTCCAGAAAAAGGTTCAAGAGTGGAAAGAACGCCTTCTTCCCTCTCTCAATCTTTCCCTTACACAAGTTCAGCTTTGACTTGAATGCTTTGAGCTTTTCTGACACAGAGAGAGGAGTTCTATCTTTTCCTTGAGTGGATATATTCAGCAAGTTTAACTCTGAAAATATATTTGTCAGATATTCCAATTTAAGTAACCATCTTGGTTCTGAAATCCTTGATGACAGTGCATGTTTCTTCTCGATCAAGAATATTTCAACCTCTGCACATAATTCAAAAACTCTCTGGAGCACTTTTCTGGAGGCAAGGTTTTCTCAGTGGAGCAGACAATGGGTTACTATCACAGCATATATATATTTATATATATATATATATATATATATATATATATATATATATATATATATATATATATATATATATGTGTGTGTGTGTGGTGTGTGTGTGTGTGTGTGTGTGCGTGTGTGTGTATATATATATATATATATATATATATATATATATATATATATATATATATATATATATATATATATCTATACTATATATATAATATATATATAGATATATATATATATATATATATATATATATATATATATATATATATATATATATGCTTAAAAAATCACAGTATATGCATGTGGACTTCATTAAATAAGTGAATACCACAGGAAAAGGATAGTCAGGAATCCAAGCTCTTTCGTCTCTACTAAGACATTGTCAAGGAGCTAATGAAATACAATTGGAGAGAAAGGTCTCAGGTACACAACAAGATCAAGAATACCAGATGGTTAATTGTCAAAAAGGTAAAAATTAAAAGACATAATCCAGGATTATCGGATATCACACGGTCACAAACCTAAACAGATTTGACCCTAACCGAAATTACAAGGTATCTTTACAGTCCAAAACATGTAAAAACTGAGTCAAGCAAGAGCCTTAATCCCATGTAATGACACAGTTAAAAGGAATATCATTGAATCTTGTTTCATCAAGTCAAATAATAGAAATGTTCTAAATTTAAGTCTTGGTTTATTTAAACTTGATGCTTTCATAATGAAAAAAGTTGTAGATAAATATAAGCAACAAAATTAATATATTCAGTTTTTACATGTTTTGGACTGTAAAGATACTTTGTAATTTCGGTTAGGGTCAAATCTGTTTAGGTTTGTGACCATGTGATATCCGATAATCCTGGATTATGTCTTTTAATTTTTACCCTTTTGACAATTAACCATCTGGTATTCTTGATCTTGTTGTGTACCTGAGACCTTTCTCTCCAATTGTATTTCATTAGCTCCTTGACAATGTCTTAGTAGAGACGAAAGCACTTGGATTTCTGACTATCATTTTCCTGTGGTATTTGATATATATATATATATCTATATATATATATATATATATAATATATATAATAATATATATCGAGCTACAATGTCCTTTAATATCTAATTCACTCTACCTCGGAATTAATATATTTTCATATATGCTTAACCGAAGGGGAATTTTTTTCTCGATAATAGACTTGCCTGGACCAGGGCGCAAACCCGTGGATCCTTTCAAATCCAGGAACGTCAGTGAAGCTTTTCCTACTACACCACCGCAAGAGGCTATATATATATATATTATACATATATATATATATATATATATATATATATATTATATATTATATATATTATAATATAATTATATTATATTTATATATTTGTTATATATAATATATCTATATATATATATAATATATATAGTATATATATAATTATGATTGTAAATATAATTTATTACTATATATATAATATATTATATAGTTATATATATAATATATATATTTTATATATAATATAGATATTATATATTATATATATATATATATTATAATATACCATATATATACTAGTCTATCTGGCTTCCAATATCATACTTTTCATCTAAGTAAATCGAATGTTGAACCTTTATTCCTTTATTCTCCCTGGGTAACTTAGAATGACTTGCCATCTCCGTCTCCTTTTCTTGATAATCTCCTCTTCAAATGAAACTCATAAATTTTCTTTTTCAGTATCTATTATCCTGCCGTTTGGCTCCCAATACTTACTTTAAAACCTTATTCTCAAACTGAAAAAATCGTTTATATTCATATAGTTTCACTGCCAGACCATAATTCATGTCCATACGAATTCTTGTGGGCATTTTCGATCTAATTAATTTGCAAATTGAATACAGTCTGGCAAGTTTTATTGATATAGGTTGTATGTACAACTACAAAATGCCAGTGGTCGCAGTTGAAAAATACATTTTTCCGTATAGCCTTCCATACATTAATGTACCTTTTCATAAAGCTTCATATACTCTTCATAAATACGAAATAAGGAAATTATAGTGGAAAATAAAGCAAAAGCTTATTTTCTTTTACCCCTATTTTATGAATATGAAGCATGAAACTTCAGGTTTGCTCTGCCTGTTAGATATAAAACCGGCATTCTCAATTATCTACACGATACAGGGGTTTAAGTGTTTATCCACATGTTCGGGCAAACAGGTCAGAAGCCTCTTTTCTGGTAAATCTTGATAGGTTTGCCCGGAAATGTGTAGTCCCGTTAAAGAAAAAAAAGAAGAAAACCGAAATTCTCTTATGATGTGTAATAAGCAGGAAAAGGTGTGATGACTTGGCGGAATTGTTACTTGAAATGGTCATGAAGTATTTTTCTCAACTGATGGAAGTGAAAAAGTATATTTTATCTATAATTTATTTTCCTTAATTCACATAATGCATCTGTAATCATTACTGTTTACGTTACTGTATTCTTCCATATTTCATATGTAAGCGTTCTTGTACATATACAAATTTTGATTTACACTCAGTTGAGCTTTTTTGGATGCTATTCACGGATTTTTATCTTCATTCTAGGCTAGTTTATCTTCATCTCTATGCAGTTTTCAGCTGTGAATTGCCCTTTTTACTCTCGTCCTTTCTCTGCCCATGGGCATTCTTTCTATTAAAGCTTAGCACGCATACACCCTTTTATGCTTGTTCCATAACTATAGCAAACATTTTGATTCATAATGCATATTTATTTTTTATATATTTGCCATGCTGGGGTCTCAGACATAAAAAATTCTGGGACTATGTAAGAAATTTATTATTTTCAGTGCAATGGATCAGATTTTATTATCTAAAGTTGAAATCAGATATCCTCAAGGTATACGGTAAGTTTTCAAATGAAAAATGTGAGAAAAATGTCGAAAATCAGAGTATAAATCGGTCAGCTTTTTCACAGCCTTTTAGACAAGATTGTACAGAGGCATTTTTACATTATCGTTCATTCAGCTAGATTTTTAGTTCGAAAGGTAATTTTGGCAAGTTCGCAGTCGTCTATATTTTTTCAGTGCACTTGAAGGGATTTTGACAGACGCTAAGTCCAAAGTATGTTATGTATTACATCAAAGTTTTAAAATGATATACTCAAGATAACATAATGTTGCGAAATGAGTATGCTTTGCATTTAGCCTTTGGGAAATACCATTGTTGTAGTGAAATGAGATCTTTGAGGTGATAGAAATGAATAAAACAAAAAATAATACGTTTTAAACCTTTTATTTTACCTTTCATATCCAGAAACTTTAAATATAAATCTAAAACAGATTACTAATCGCCTCGCAAAGAAAATGTCTTGTTTTAACCAAAGGATACACAAAAAACCTCCTTGATTAATAGATGCCCAGGAAGTTCAATCTTAGAGAGTTTCCATACTACTGAAAAAGGCATTACGATTATGTTTGAGATTTTTTTACCTTTTGCTCCTTAAAATTTATAAGGACCTGCATTTGAAATTTTCCTCTTTGTTATTTCAAGGTCATGAAGGACGCCAAGAACAAAGATAATTAACTTCAGGAGGACCTACATTGGGAACCTTTGTCCTCTTGTTACATTAAGGGGAAGCAGGAATCCATGAGCAAGTGTATTTAACCTCAGAAGGAATCATCACCACCGCTGCAGGCTTTGAAGGCTTCCCCCCACTTCCTTTCTTTGGGCCCTTTGGGCGCACTGAAAGACTTATTTCTCCAGTTTTAGAGTTGACGGTAATAGGTTGGCCTTGAGGCCCACAGAAAGACTGCTTCTTTCGGTTGTCCTTCCCTTCGCCCTTTCCCCTCCTCCCAAAATTCCTCTCGTTCTCTTTCCCCAACCGTTCCCCTTTAGGTTTAGCAATCCCTTCGTTCACGGGTGTTGTCCAGTTCCCTAATTTTGGCCAGTCGTCGTCATCGCCATCACCATCTGGCGAATCATCGCCATTAGCATCGTTTAAGTGATCAGAATCATTCGTTCCATCGTTGTCACTGTCTCCATCTGGGGAATCATCACCATTGACATCATTTGAATGATCAGGATCATTCGTATCATCGTTGTCACTGTCGCCATCTGGCGAATCATCACCACTGACATCATTTGCATGATCAGGATCATTAGCGTCATAGTAACCATTTGTAGTCGTCTCCAAAAGTGATTGCAGTTTATTGATTTGGTTCTGCAGTTTCTCAGATTTAGATCTGAGGTTATTTACTTTTTTTCTTAGCTTAACCAACTGCTTTGTTTTATTTGGGTTATCTTGCAACTTGGTCATTTTCTTTTCTATTTTTAAAATTCCCGCTTCCTGTTTTTGCAACTTCAAAGTTAATTTCTCCAGCCTTTTCATATTTTTGTTATTTCCCGCACTACTGGACGGCTTCTGTTTAAGCATATTTTGATTGTAATTGCTCTTCAGGTCTCCCAGTCTTCCCTTGGGCTTCTCTCCATTCATGGTCAGACTCCGAGCCATTCGTTCTTCTCCCAGTGCCTTCGCCTGTTCTAGTTTAGCCTCCATCTCTTCTAATTTTTTCTCAACCCTTCCAGTTGCCTTTCCTGGTTCGCTGCCTGGGTCATTACTTCGCTCTGCAAGTCCCCTTTTGCCCCTCCTCTTCGCGGGAGCATCACCATCCTCAGCATAACTGCTAACCGAACTTTTTGGTTTCCCTTTCTTTATCCCATCTATGGACACGCAATACTGTTGGGATGCCACCTCTAGGACTAGATCTTGGCATGTGAACACAATGGGCCCACCAGCCTGGATGCGAATTTCATGTTTCCGGCAACTTAGTCCAGAAAATTCTTGCTCCGAAACAGATCCAGTGCTCGAGGTCAAGTTCTTATAACACTGCCAATGAAAAATGAGAAAATGGGGGAATTAATAGGAGTGCCTATGGTAAGACATGACAAATAATCTGATGCAGCAACAGATTTAGATACAAGAAGGAAAGAAATATGATTAATTATAGGTTAATTCCTATTCACATCCAGTATTGTGTTTTGAAGTTGGATGTACATATACATATTAACTCCTACAAATTGAGAAAACATAATTGCAAACTTCATTGAGTCTGGGCCACCTAATAGCCAGATAGTAGGGAACTTTGGGTGCTTGTGACTCCCACCTGACCCAGTGATTTAGGCTATAGATCTATAATACCGTATTTCAGTTACAATTTTATCTGAAATTGTTTTTCATTACCTGGAAAAAAAAAATTCGATCAGCACTCACGATTTTTCTTTAGATGAATGCTCAAACAAATGTTGTGGCACCTCTCTCTCTCTCTCTCTCTCTCTCTCTTCTCTCTCTCTCTCTCTCTCCTGTATTTGCTTGTGTAGGCCTTGGTTACAATATACAAAACGTAATAGATCGAAAAGCTCTGTTACTCTCTAAGCATTTCAAGTCCACATTAAAATCGCCGCACTTTAAATTATAGTTCTTCCAGGTATATTAACTACTTGTTTGCTGGCCTTAAGAATATGAACGTTTTTTTTTCTTTTGAGTTAGTAAACTTAAATTTTGCCATAAATCCTTGTTTTTTAGATAATTATTAAAAAGTCATTGGGATCGTTACTGAAAGTTTTTGTTCGTTTCTAGTTGCTTTATAAATCGAGACAAAATTCTTCGTCTATAATAACGATCCTAATAGTAACAATGCTTCTTGTAAAATAAAATATATATATATATATATATATATATATATATATATTTATATATATATATAAATATATATGTGTGTATGTATGTATATTATATCTGTGTGTGTGTGATTCTTTGCATTACAAGGTCACCACCAGCTACCGAGAACTTTCTTGTAATTGTTACAATTTTCAAAGTTACTTTTAAGCAAGTTAGACAGATCTCGTTCTATATTATAAAAAGAGAAATATCGTTTAGACATGAAAAAACACTCAGAACAAATACAAAAGCACCTTCACAAACCAATTCTCTCCACAAATAATTCGCAAATGATTCAAACTAAACAAAGATTAATTAATCACTTGTTAAAAGAGCAGATAACTTTGTTGGACTTTTTTTTATCACGTCTTAAGTTAATACAAAGACATTTGAAATTTGGAAAAGGAAAGACTGATTAAAAAACCCAAAGCAAAAGTGTATTTAGCTAATAGTAATCTATATTTATAAAAATGAAAGTATGTATGTGTGTGTGTGTGTGTGTTCTAGCATAACGTTGCAACACATCGAGCAATTTCAACCAAACTTACAGTACGTATGACTTACTATCTGGAAAATAACACTGTGGGAGTAAGACATCTCTAACACAAAAAGGCACCAAAATGGGTGGGGGTGGGAAGGGCTTCCAAAACGACAGATATTAGTGTCTCTAATCCAGAGTTTTCTCGGGTTGCTGAGGTGAATAGCAACACTCCTGATGCCCTTTAAGGCCAAGATCAGCCCCGATAGAAAGGGCAGTTGAAAAGGGTTGAAAAATAAAATGTAAAAAATGGCGAATATGAATGTCTAATTCAAAGTTTTCGAGGTCGCTGAAATGAATAGTGACACTTCCGATGCTCATTAAGTCCAAGTTCTGCCCAATAGTATGGGTGAAATATAAAATGTCAAAAATGCTCGGCAATGTAATCGAAGCAACTTCCTTAACAGGAAAGGGAGAGAGTGAGAGGGAGAGGAAGTGAGAGAGATAGTAGAGGGGGTGTTAGGGGGGAGAAGCAAGAGAGAGTGAGAGAGAGAGAGTATATCGGTTGCCATTCAGTGTTCCCGGGCACCCCTGGGTTGGTCAGCTAGGAACTAAATAAGTAGTGAGGGGGGGCGATGGCACACTTAAAATTTCACCTAAAAATTTATCCGTTAAAAAATTGAATTAATTGCATACAAACACACAAACATACTCACATGTACACATAGATATGCATGCCCTTATGCACGTGTGTGTGTGTGTTGTGAGTGTCTGTGTATAAAATCTCCATAACATGTGAGATGTAGTTGCATATCAAGTGTAAATGAAGCCCAAAGTGTTCAACCTGACTGGTTTTGCATTAGATTAAGACTTCTCTAAGACGACTAAACATACTAATAAAAATTTACATTACAATATATATGACAGGGTAACAATGGAAATAGACATAAATTC
>NC_061104.1:32318095-32348095 GCF_015104395.2 Macrobrachium nipponense
ATTCAATGATGTGGCCAAGAAAAGAATCTAATACAACACTTACAGTGCTCTCTCTCTCCTCTCTCTCTCTCTCTCTCTCTCTCTCTCTCTGCGCATTTATTTATATATGAAATGAATATTGAGAATATAATTAATTAACATGGTATATGGATATTTTGAGATGACAAAATGTCAATTCAGGAGTGTGTCAGGACGGGAGAGGAATGTCTTCGTAACGAGATTTAATGCTTAAAGTAGCTTCGAACATTTATGTAATTGTCATCATTTTGGTCGCTGCTTCAACAAAGACAGGCCACGGTTTATGTCTGTGCATGAGTGGAAGTAGGTATGCTTCTAAATCTGGATTTAGTTAGATTCATGGGTGTGACTATGAGCTGTATATAATGTCATGCATCCGTTCCAGTGCAATGAACTTGTTACGTCATATCAAGAGGAGTGTCTTGTGAGAAAGTTCGTACCTGTATACGTACGAGCTGTTCCCCTACATAATGGGAGAGTAAGATAACTAGGACTTAGAAGCACATTACCTTAGAACGACAATGCATTGTTTTATTGGTGAGTGCTAGTAGCTGGAATGGGTACGCGTACTTTCAAGCCCAGGGATGGCTTTGTCGTTTAGTATCTTAAACATTTATTTTAGAGACGTTTTTTTTCGTATGACTTTTTTTATTTATGTTATTTGGGTTTATTTACAATTTATTTATGTGGGATTTCTTTTTTTTACTTTCTTTCTTTCTTTTCTCTCCAGATGGTTCTGGTAGTTTCAATGGGAACTTATCTGGTAGTTTCCTGGAGATAAAATGGTGTTGGGAGACTATGACTTTGATTACCTATCTTATGACTGGTCTAGTTTTGTCCAATCCCCAGGGTTCTTTGGGTTTCCTGTATGAATTATAATAACACTGGTGCATTGTTTAGAGTTTTTACTGGGTTGTGTCTAGAAACTAAAGTTTCAGATTTTTTACTTATCCAGTTAAACATTTGCTTCTTTGAGAATTTGATTTATTTAGTTAATTTTGTTCCTAACTAATAAATAATGTATTTTTATAATCATGAATCTAATTTAACGACCTTAGGTAATTATGATATGTGAGTTGCACAGAGGCCGGTTGGTTAGATGAGGAAGAGTGAGAAGTTGAGACCTTACCTTACAGACCTTACATCTTGTTCGGGTTGCCCCAGGTCCCTCAGTGTGAGGCACCTCTAATGTCTACCAGAGAGTTGCTAGTACAACTTCCGGTATATTTTGCATCTTCCAATCTTGGATGGTCTGGGATGAATTTAGATATTTGTCGAGCTTATTCTTGAACACATCTACGCTCACTCCTGTTATATTCCTCAGATGAGCTGGCAACCCATTGAATAGACGCTGCATTATCGATGCTGGTGCGTAGTGGATTAATGTCCTGTGTGCTTTCCTTATTTTTCCTGGTATAGTTTTGGGCACTATTAATCTACCTCTGCTTGCTCTTTCTGATATTTTTAGCTTCATGATGTTTTCAGCTATTCCTTCTATCTGTTTCCATGCCTGAATTATCATGTAGCGTTCTCTTCTCCTTTCTAGACTATATAATTTTAAGGATTGTAATCTTTCCCAGTAGTCAAGGTCCTTAACTTCTTCTATTCTAGCAGTAAAGGACCTTTGTACACTCTCTATTTGTGCAATATCCTTTTGAATTGTGTGGATACCATATCATATTGCAATATTCAAGTGGACTACGAACATATGTTTTATAAAGCATAATCATGTGTTCAGCTTTTCTTGTTTTGAAGTGCCGTAACAACATTCCCATTTTTGCTTTACATTTTGCCAATAGAATTGCTATTTGATCGTTGCATAACATGTTCCTATTGTTCATCACACCAAGGTCTTTATCTGCTTCCTTATTTGTGATTGTCTCATTATTAGGTCCCCTATATGCATATAGCTTTCCTTCTCTGTCTCCATAGTTTATTGATTCAAATTTATCAGAGTTAAACACCATCCTATTACTCTGCCCATTCATATACTTTGTTAAGGTCTCTTTGTAGTGCGTTTCTATCTTCATCACAAGTAATTTCTCTACTTATTCTTGTGTCATCGGCGAAACTACTCACTACCGAGTCCTTAACATTACTGTCTATGTCTGCAATCATAATAACAAACAGTAATGCAGCTAACACCGTACCTTGTGGCACACCGGAAATAAAATTACCTTAGCTTCATCCAATTTCTCATCGTTTGCAATAACTATCTGTTTTCTGTTGTGTAAAAATTCTTTTAACCATCTTCCTACTTTATCCACTATATTATGTTTTCTAATTTTCTTCGCTAATATATTATGGTCTACCTTGTCAAGAGCTTTTGCAAAGTCTAGATAAACCACATCTGTTTCATTCCGCTTTTCATATTTTTATTGTATATGTTCTCACAGTGGACTAACAGTTGGGTTTGTGTACTTTTTCCGGGTACGAAACCATGTGTCCTATATTAAACAGATTATCTTTTATTAAATGTTTCATAATATTTTTCTTCATTACCCTTTCATACACTTTCATAATATGTGATGTTCAGACTCACAGGCCTATAATTACTTGCTCTAGTCCTTGGGAATCCACTTTTGATTGTAGGGGTAATATATGCTAATTTGTGCTCATCATAAATCATACCTGTATCTACACTTTGTCTTAATAATATTGCAAGTGGTCTTTGCTATAGAATGAACTACTTTCTTTAACAAAATAGCAGGAACTCCATCAGGCCCTGCTGCAGCTCCATTTTTAATTTCATAATAGCCTGCACAATATCAGCTCATTAATTCTAATATGCTCCTGCCTAAATATTTCACTATTTTCGTCCCTTACTTCTATATCATTACTTCATTATCTATTCTAGGGGTGAATTCTATCTTATATCATTTCTGCCAATATGTTGGCCAAAAATTTCCTTTTTTTTTTTTCAGTTCGGTATAATCTCCCTTCTCAATTCTTAGAGGGCCTATTTCTATCTTCTTTTATTCATCTCTTTCGCATATGAGTATAATAGTTTGGGGTTTTGCTTGATATTTACTAGGGTTTTTTCTTCCAAGTCCTGTTTTTCATTTTCTTTTGATTGCATAATCTTTTATTCTGCATTTTCTATCTTACTTTTTAGTTCTATAACTTTCCCTGCATTTTCTTCTTTTGCAAGACCTTTTTTCCACTTTCTGATTTTCTGGAACAAGATCCTTCTGTCTCTTGGTATGCATGACTGATGTTTACTTTTCTTCTTCGGTATATATTTACACTATTTTCTTTCTAATATTTTATATAATATCTCCGTATTTACCCTTATGTCATCACTTACGAAAATGTTATCCCAATCTTGTTTAATTCTTCATTTATTTCTGACCATTTTATATTTTTACTGTAGAAGTTGTATTTTCCATATCCTTCCCACTTCATTTCTTGCTTATCTCTGTTTTCACTTGCTTTGGAATGGACTGTTAATTCTATTGACATTATGGTCTGAAATACTGCATTATAAACTATTATTTCTTTAACATAATTCATCTCGTTCACAAATACTAGGTCTTAAAGTATTTTCCTTTCTTGTTGGCAGGTGATTTATTTGTTGAATGTTTGTTTTCTAGTAGCATACCTAATACCTTTTCGAATTGCCTCTTATCTTCTGCACTACTATTACTCTCTTTTTTATATGTATAAATACAACCACAATCTCCTCTTCGTTCTTTCCAGTCTACGAAAGGAAAGTTGAAGTCTCCAGATAGGAGAATAGTCCAGTCCTTGTGATTTCTACATATTCATCCAATTTTTCTATTATTAAGTCAAACTCTTTAGTATTAGGATGTCTATTTTATTACTATGTTCATTAATTTTTCAGATTCAAATTCTACCGCTATTAGTTCACATTCTGAGTTACTATATTTCTCATATATTTTTCCTTGTTTTTGTCTTTCCCATATATTGCGGTTCCCCCTTGATTCCTATTTTTTCTATCTGATCTATAAGTTTGGAACCCTTTTTTTTATTTGATCATCATTCCCAGTCTCTTGGGAATACCGAGGTTTCACTTATATTCATTATATCTATTTTCTTTTCAATTTGGGTTAGTTCTTCTAGTACTCTATTTTTCTTTTTGAGTTACTCGTAACTAAACCCTGCGCATTCATCACTATGGTGGTTTGCGTGTTTTCTCTTCATTTAATATGGTAATAATAAGGATTTTCCCATGTCTGTTTCCTGTTCTGGTATGTTGTTATTTTTTTCATTTCCAGAAATTCTGACATTAAAAAATCCAACTTTTCCATTAATATTTGATCTTCCTTCATCATAATTATTCATTTTGTGTCTGAATCTGCAATTTTCTCCGTATCTGCAATATCCTCTTGCATAATAAATACAGTTCTTATCTCTTGAGTTGTATCTTGGAGCCGAGGCTTGGAAATTTTTTTCGGACATCACTGCATATCGCATTGATGGCTTGGTTTTTTCTTTTACCTGATATTCTTTATTCCTCTCTTTATTTGTTTCTTTCTTATTTTGGATTTTATTACTTGATTGATTATTTATTTGATTTTGATTCATGGCTACAGGGTGCATATATTTACTTTTTTTGTCAAACTTTACATCCTTTTCCTTCTTTTAGGTTTTTTGCATATTTTTGGATAGATCTCTGCAATCATCCTCATAGCCGTCTAGGTATGCACATCCACCCTATATTTTCATAGTTGTTGAAACATACCTTAGGCATTTGTAGTAACATCTTTCTCCAAATCTGCAATTCCCTCTTTTCAAAAGGTTGCAGACTTTGTCTTTTTTTGTTCTATTTTTTCCTCTTTCCCGTCATTGTGTAGATCTGGGTAGAGCCTCTTTGGGATTTTCTTTTGTGTTCTCATATCGTTAATTTATTTCTTCGTAAGTATGCTGCTTTATTGCCTCATATGTAGTATCAATGAGTATCTCTGCATCCATACTTTTATCTTGTTCTTTGTTTTCCTTATTTTTTTCTGTCCTTTCAGTTTTGTTTACTTCTCTTCTGTTTTCTTCTTCTTCTTCTTCCTCTTCCTCTTCTTCTTCATCCTCGACTATTTGTACATTCAATCTTGATTTAATAACATTGTCTATCCATGATAGACATGTTGAGCAAAATATTCTAGTATCTTTTCTCATATCTTGCATTACCTCAGCACATTGTGGATGGGTCGGAATGTTGCATGCAGAACATTTTCTGATCAGGTTTTGTGGATTAACTATGCTATACCACACCTTACACAGTTTGCATGCTTTTGGCATTCTTTTTCCTAATGCATCAATTAGGATATTCACAATGTTCACTTTATTCATTTTCTTTGTCGGAATATGTTGGTTTATGTATATTTTCTTTATGAGTCTCTTGACCACTTGGATTTTATTTGGAACTTCTTCAATTATTTTCAAGATGTTTTCTGTTGATTTGTTCCAGTTTGAAGGATTATATCCTTCTAATATATCTACGAATGCTTTTGTATCTTTTTGGTTAGGACTGTTGCTGATCTCATAGATGAGAAATGCCAGTTCCCTTCCTGCTACCTCATCGTATTGCGAATCTGCCAAACAAGCTACATTTCGCCATTTTTTGCCACAGTTGGAACTTACTGCCATCTTTTTCTGATTTACAGTATTTCACTTGATAAATTAACTTAGTAGACGCTTTATCCTACTATTTTCACACTAATCTTATCACCGATAGTTCACGAACACTTCTAGATATTTCTCAAATTCTAGACGTAAGTTAAACTTGTGATATCTGTTGATTAATTAGACTGCGCGCGGGAACGTCTCACCAAGCAAGATGGCTACTACGAGAGAGAGAGAGAGAGAGAGAGAGAGAGAGAGAGAGAGAGAGAGGTCACGCAGTGCCTTACTGCTCTAAGGCCATGGCTACCAGCATGCCTTGAAGAGGTAAATTTTATATCCTTCATCCTCTCTGAGGAGGGGATAACAGATGGTGGCAGCTTAAAATGGCTATTTTGGGTTACGTTTCTGGAGAGAATGGTTGTGTAAATGAATTAGGGATTCGTTATCATTTAAATAGGTGACAGGAGATAGGGGTTAGTCACCCGTTGTTCTGGTAATGAGGAGAGGTTAATTGATAGTCAGCGTATCTGTCCACTGTCAGGCGGCCTCAAGTGTTCGCAGCTCGCTTGTCAGTTGGAACTCGTTGGGTGCTGCTGTTAGTGTTCGGGGTCGCGCATAGTTACATACGCGAGTATCATTGGGCGTTTGCATACACGAGTGTCGTCACTGTTTTTTTTTTTAATGAGGACGTGAGTGTTAATATCGTTTTTTTTAATGCCCTTGTGCTCTCTCTCTCTCTCTCTCTCTCTCTCTCTTCTTCCTCCCGGGCATGCTCGTCTCTCTCCTCTCTCTCCTCTCCCCGTCTCTCTGTGTGTGTGTGTGTGTGTGTGTGTGTGTGTGTTTGAATCATTTCGGGATTAAAGGGACAGTTCAGATCTCCATGAGGGGGTGAATTCTTCCCTTCTTTTTCTTCTCCCTTGTATCCTCCGCCATTTGGCCTTGATATGGGAAAATCAGCTGTTATCTGCTGTAGGTCACGAGTGTGAAAGGAGAAGATTTACCCCCGTAGGTTTTTTCTTGAACCATTTTTATTTAACTTTCACGTGGAGGAAATAAATATGACGTTTTTTTTTTTTTGTGTAGGCTTTCTTTGTGCTTTGGAAAATACTTTAGACTATTTTGGAGATTTTTGATTATCTTATGATTTCGAGGTCAGGTTTCGACTACACACTGATGTTAACCTTGGTGGCAGGCGTTGAGCCAAGACAGAGTCGTCGTATCTCCTGTGGCTTCGGTTGTCCGGCCTTCTTTTAGTTCGGGTTTTTGGGTTTCTTTGTTATCCCTTAGAGTTTTCATTTGTTTGTGGGTTCAGTAGACAATTGTTTGGAGTCTACGTTAGTCACAGATGTCACAGGTGTAACGGGAACGGTCAACAATGCCATTGGTTTTCTTTTCCACTTTTGGACGTTAGTCATCGCTGCCGTAAGTTTTATAGGATGTGTCACGAGAGAATTTAAATTTGTTTTTCTCTCTCAGAACTGTTTGTGTAGATTTTAATATCTCAGTCCGTGACACGGGATTGTTTTTCGATGATGCATTATTAGTTTCAGCTGTTTGATGCTACAACGAGATTTAAGGGAGAATTTGGGCAATTTTGGATTTGTGAATAATGATACTGCATTTTTCTGGATATTTATTTTTCAGAAATTGTTGTATTTCCAGGGCTCTTGCACAATACCCTTGTCGTATATTCAGTTGTTCTGATAGTGCGGCAGAGCCAACATCAGATGAGGTGTCAGTTTCTCTCTCTCTCTCTCTCTCTCTCTCTCTCTCTCTCTCTCTCTCTCTCTCTCTCTCTCTCTCTCTCTTTCTTTTTTTCTCCGGGTCCATGAGCACATGTGGCAAGGTACGACAATTGCATGGCACTTGTGCTTTTTCTTTTCAGAGAGTTGCCAGGAGTTTCGGGAAATATTTCCAAGTGTCTATCACATGGGTATTTGGTTTTTACTCATGGTTGTTTTCGTGGCAAGTTTGCCAATGATAGGAGACTTGATGGTGGCCTGTGCCGAAGTGGATATGGGGAAGCTTTTGCTTAGACACTTTTTGGGGTTTGTGGTTTTGTTTGTAATAAGTTGTGGCACACTGATGATTTTTTCTAGAATTCTGTGGCAATTTTGTGAGTATTGATACTTTTATTTGTTCAGTTTTTGCCCTTCTCAGCAGAGTTATGCTAATCCGGTAATTTACAATTTTTGATGGAATATGAGCTCCTTAGGGATGTTTTTCGAGGTTATATTTATGGATTGGCACAATTTTTGGAGTCCGATCACGAGGAGCATTAAGGGTATAATGTTTTGGCCATGTGGTAGGAAAGAGCCTTGTTTCAGTCCGCTGTTTGGGATTCAGTTATTTGATGATTCTTTGGTCAGTATGTTTTGTTTTTTTTCCTTTTTTGGTGCCAATGGAAACCTTCGTGAGAGAAGGTATGTAGTAATATTTTTAAGTGTATCAGTTAAATGCTTTGAGTAGTTTTGCGCTCGGCTACCAACCCGGTGGTCCGAAGTTCGATTCTCGGCTCGGCCAACGTGGAACCAGAGGAATTTATTTCTGGTGATAGAAATTAATTTCTCGGTACAATGTAGTTCGGATCCCACAATAAGCTGTAGGTCCCGTTGCTAGGTAACCAATTGGTTCCTAGTCACGTAAAAATATCTAATCCTTCGGGCCAGCCCTAGGAGAACTGTTGATCAGCTCAGTGGTCGGGTAAAACTACGATATACTTGACTTATTTAAATGCTTTGAGTGCATCTTTGGGGAACGGAGTTTTTTTTTTTTTTTTTTTTTTTTTTTTGTTTTTTTTTTTTTTTTTTTGTGTGGGGGGAGGGGGATTACCCTTCTTGATTTTAGTTAAGAATTGGATTGGTGGTTATGTGATATATCCGGTTTTTTTTTCTTTTTTTTTTTTTTTTTGCACATAATAGTCGTTTGTATTTGCAGTGTTAACTGGACAACGTTCGGTTAGTATTTCTTGGAATTTTGAGATCATTATTTGACAGATGTTTGTTTAGGGTTAATTCCACTTTAATTGACTGGTGACTTGACTGACAAAAATACCGAAAGCACCATAAAGCACCACTCAATGGAATAAGCCAGCAAGAAGTCCTTCAGCTACTTTTTGGAGAGAACTACGAATTCCTAAGGCAAGGTGTCGCATGGTGTCGTCATGCAAAAGAATCTACAAGTCATAGAGGATTTACGACGCCTTTTGGACGATAAAATGGGCGTGGTAGTAGTCACTTGTCTCCCGACGGGAGACTTTATTTTTCTATAGCGAGTCTGTGCAGCTGCAGGCCACACGCACACCCCCGCACAGATGCGTCGAAATTCAAGATGGGAAGATATACGCTGTGTAGTAAACTGTTTATTATAGCACTGATACAGGATATTCATATTTGTTTTATATACGATGGACCTTGTGCTGCCAAGGACGTGCAGATATTTATAAACTGTGGCTGATGAGGGCATTCAGAGTAGGTGGCCGAGCATCTGAAATGAGTATTGAGAATATAATTAATTAACTTGGTATATGCATATTTTGAGATGACAAAATGTCAATTCAGGAGTGTGTCAGGACGGACGAGGAATGTCTTCGTAATGAGATTTAATGCTTAAAGTAGCTTTGAACATTTTGACTCCCACGGAGACAAAGGGGTCTTAAAATGTTGACCCATCATTCCGGTGGCGCAATGTGGAAGATCGCTGCCTCAGCAAAGACAGACCACGGTTTATGTCTGTGCATGAGCGGAAGTAGGTATGCTTCTAAATCTGGATTTAGTTAGATTTATGGGTGTGACTATGAGCTGTATATAGTAGTGTCATGCATCTGTTCCAGTGCAATGAACTTGTTACGTCATATCAAGAGGAGTGTCTTGTGAGAAAGTTCGTACTTATATACGTACGAACTGTTCCCCTACATAATGGGAGAGTAAGATAACTTAGATATCTTAGAACAACAATGTATTGTTTTATTGGTGTGTGCTAGTAGCTGGAATGGGTACGCGTACTTTTAAGGCTTTGTCGTTTTGTATCTTAAACATTTATTTCAGAGATGTACGAGAAGCCTACTGAAAGTTCGGGTCTGTAGCCATCATGACATTAGTTATAGAACAGTGGTTCTTAACCTGGGGTCGCGCCCCCTAGGAGGTATCAGCAATTTCCAGGGGAGGCGCAAGCCCTAGGAAAAAATGAAAAAAAAAAAATTCTGTAATTATATATATTCGTCAATCTGTTAACAAGAGTGAGGAACTAATATTCAGAAGTTTATGAAAAAAGGCAAAATTATCGCCTTATAACGTTACTTTCCAAGAGTCTACTACTCTAGTTAGGCTCGGTGGGATTATCATGTTTTGTAATTGTTGGCTTCCCTTCCTATCCCTCGAAACCCCTTCTCTTACTCATTTATTTTATTTTTCTTTAAATCTGGGAGGGAATTTTGCTCATAGATGCAAGAGGGGTGTGAAAGAATGGACCAACTCTTAGAGGGGGCGTGGTAATAAAAAGGTTAAAAACCACTGTTGTAGAACGTTGTGCATATTGTCCAAGAGTGAATGATCTAACATCATTGTCTCTTCAGTTTGTAAAATGCAGATTAATATAAAAGACTTCAAAATAATACATACAACCCAGTATGAGGACGAGCTTACGACTTTGGAGTCTATTAACATAACTCATTCCACATCCATTTTTATTGCTTATCTGTTCTGCTGTTTTCTTCTTGCCCGTTTTCCTTTTTTATTATGGCCACATTTTAGCCTTGTAGTTGGTAGCTCTTGTTCTTCCAGGTTCTGTGAACAATTTTTATTGCAATAAATATTGCGAAATGCCATAAGGTATATTCTTGAGCCTCTCTTTTTACTCTCCACGTGCTCATCTTGAACTTTTGTCTTCATCACATACTATATATATATATATATATATATATATATATATATATATATATATATATATATATATATATATATATATATATATATATATATATATAAGATACTCTGCCCTATTGGCACAATACAAAATGTTATTATTTTAATGTACTAAACCAAGGTAAATGGACAACATACTGACTGTACATATATATATATATATATATATTATATATATATATATATATATATATATATATATATATATATATATATATATATATATATATAAAATCAGGGAGTATGGGCGAACTTAGCGCACATCACTTCTTATCCAGATCAAGGGCAGGAATTCAGAAGCAGAATACACAGTATCCATTTATTCCAAGCTTTCGTGATTCATAATCACATCATCAGGGATATCTACAACAATAAAATGCAATATATCAATATAAAATTAAAAGAGCTATATACAAGACTTTAATTTAAAAAGCGGACGAAGGAAACTGATAAAAACGAATTGAAAAATAAAATTGTTAAGACGTGAACAAAGACGCACTTGGAAACAAAACTAGTAAAATTCAGAACACATACTTAAATACAGACACACTTAAAAAATTACTAATAATAAATGAATAAAACACTGAAGGTTAACCTACCATTACAGAGGATAAAGATCCACTAAGAACAAAATATACAAAAATTTTTTCGAGGAGGCAAAGAGTTAAGAAATATACAAGGGAACAGCGGTTGTTTGGCAGTTCAGAGAAGGAACTCGTTGTTTAATATTTAATGTTTCAAGGATAAGTAGTTCTTGTGGGTTGTTTGTATAACCAATGATCTTAAAATCTTCATAGATGATGTCGGTTTTGCATTTAATTGTATGGCTACGTATATTAGAGGATTCTGGATTAGTCAATCGACATCCGGTTCTATAACTTATCCCTCTATGAGTAAGCAGGATTTAAGGGTGGTAGTCGATTTTTTGGAGATTAAATGAAGTAGAACTGTGATTGTGAGTTTCTTACGTCGCTTTTGCCTGCCCGGAACGTTTTGCAGGCTGCACTTTGTTAGTTTCTTCACCTGCAGCTACAAGCTGCAGCTATAGGGATATGTAAGTGGCATTGCTGTTTAAATGATATTTTCTAAGGATATGCTTATAACTAAATGACTGAATAACGTGATAAATTTTGACTTATAAAGTTGAAAGAATTGTGATGATGAAATATGGCATAAGGTGTTTTTTCTGTAAAGTTAGTGAAAGACAGCCATGTGCCTGACCACATTGACACTTTGTCACACGGATACTAAATCCTAAGGGAATCTCAGGAATCTGACAATTCTTAAGTGTGTTTCACACTCTGTCCTCGTGACAAAAAAGAACATATTAGACCACACTTGTAAAATATATTGCCACAACATTTATATATCTTGAAAAATACTGAATTTTTACTATATATTATATTTGTTTTTCATGTTCGAGGACCTCTGTATCATCTTTATTAAACTGTATTGTTAAATTGATATTTTATGACATTTGTGAAAACCATTATTGGTTACCAGTGTGTGTGGAGTTTGTGTGAAATGGTGTGAGTGAGAGATTGGTGATAGGAATTCATGGGGAGATGCTGCCTGAATAAGCACTCTCATTTTGCACTTTTGTTATAAATCACAAAATGGAGAACCTGAGTCTCATTTTATATACAACCTTACAGGTATGCTTTCGTGAGACATTTTTTTTTTTTGTAACGTGAACGATGAATAATAATTCATTTTACTCTGACTTATGGAAGGCACAATTCAGCATTAGCAAGATTTTACAAACTGACAACTGTAATGCAACTAGAAATAAATGTTCATTAGCTATAGTAACACATTGGCAAACAGCTGTTTCTTGACCACAAAATTCTCAGAGCTTCGTACAACGAGCTGAAACTTTGGAATCTTCTAGAAAGGCTGGTGGGCCTTGTATTGCAGAACATGTGGATGTACCTCCTTAACCTTTAACAAATTTTCTAATCAAAGCGTGAGTGCATGTTCTGAGAATCTGTTACTATATCCCGTCATAGAATTAGGTGTCCCTTTAAACAAATAGCCATTATATTATGTCGAAACTCTCTGCTGTTTATACCAGTATTTTCTGAGCGGTTGTCATTGAAATAGCAAGTGGCTGTTAATTATAAGACGGGAGTTAATGAAGCCAGAAGACACCAGGGAATAGTTTAATTTCCATCCTTCCTGGGTCAACTGTCACCTGCACACCAATAGAGACTTACTGCCACACCTACATATCCTTTATATATATTCTTATGAATCCCCTTTGCTCCTTTCTTGTTTCCTCTTGTGCTGCCCTCTTTCGTGCTTTGCAGGTAATAAAACGAGTCGACACGCGCAATTTGGTCTCACATTCGCATAGCCCCGAGTCAGGTTCGGGTCACACTCGGGCTTACCCTCTGACCTGGCAAGCTCCCCCTTTACTCACGTGTCTGTGTGCCCTCACTGTGTTACGGCCGCTGAGGGAGGTCCTCTTCAGGTTCGATATGAAATAAATAAATAAAAAATTTTAAACACCAACAGTTGAAACTGGGGATACGAATATAGAAAGAAACACTAACACAACAAAGGTTTATTTACAAGCTTACTAACATAGGTAAATGCAGAATGGTATCTCCTATTTACATAAAAAGATAGAATCTTACACTGCATGTACTGGGGGAACAGTGAGGCAATTCAAATACTTGCTAGTCAATTTGGCAGTTCGAAGCGGTGGTTTCACAAAAGGAAAAACGGTGATTGCAGACGTCCTCTTGACTCCGTATTGCAGATAATAGTCTACTTGTATGGCAGGAACTACCCAAAACCTCTAGCAGGACCTTTTCTTCTCTGAAGTCAGCTCGACGTCGAGATAACACGGTAGTCCACTCCTGAAGACGACTAGACCAGTATCCAACCAACTCTCGAACAACTTTTCTTCCGATCCTTCGTCGGTTCCTTTTTCTCTTATCTCCCTCGGATGATCTCTGCTGCTGCTGATCTCTCACTGATAATCTGATCTGTGGCTCTTACTGAGGATATTTCTCTGTGACTAACTGGAGTCTCTCTTTTGCGATCTCTGCTTTCTCCTGTCACGACCGTCGTATTTATATGGCACTCTGGGGGTGGAGCCTAAGGCGAACTTCACAGACTCCAGGGATTTCTAGAACTTCTTAGATGAATCTAGACGAGGAATTGCATCAGAAATCGCGGCGTTTCTCACGTCCCGACGAGTTCCACAACACTCCTGCCGATTCTCGAACCATCATGATAACAGGCACTCCAACACAATGCGCTAACGCCTCCTTGCTGCCGAACTTTCTCTGAAAATGCGTTCTCCTTTCCTTTAACTTTCTTTGCTATGAAGCAATTACCATCACAACATGGTAGCCCCTTGTATCGCTGGTGTTCTGCAATTTCCTGCTGTGAAGGTGGATCTCCTCTATCCCTATGCTCTGGGCCCATAAATGCATGCTGCAAATCATCACACCTGTCCCTGAGCGTGTGCTCATTGTTCCCAGCAATTGTACAGTACTTGGCCTCGTGTGAGGGTCATTATCGTCCTTGCTGGTGCCTTGAATTAGTTGAGTAACATCAAGGTGTAAATACAATCCTCTGTATATTCAACCCTTGGAGTTTCCTTACGATTTTTTCCCATAACTTGACTTGGTCTTCAGCTGTCAGCTTATTTTTAAATTCCAGCGCCATAAGCCCATAAGAGCAAAAGGTAGGAAGAGAAACCCCACAGCCAGGTAAGAGTATCTTTTTCAAGCTTAGTTATTTATTATTAGGGAAAACAGTTGTGATTGCCACCTTTTTTCAGCTAGAAATAGGAAGCTTAGAATTGCTTGCATCCCGCATTTAGCTACGAAAGAGAGAATGTTTGATCACTAACCATTAGTTTTCTGTGCTATGCATGAAGCAAGGTAGCAAGAGAAAAGTGCTATAATTAACAAGGGACAGTACCCCTTTCGCAGAGAAAGAAATCACAAAAAAAAACTCGTGTCGCAAGGATTTGCATTAGTTAGGAGCGACCGCTCTGAGTGTTTTACTGTAGTTTTAATAAGAAATTTCGCGGCATTAATGTCCAGAGCGTGTCATCCTTTCTCTCTCTCTCTCTCTCTCTCTCTCTCTCTCTCTCTCTCTCTCTCTCTCTCTCATAGTTTCTGCCCTACGTGGCATGAAATAGGGTGTAGGCACAGGTAGGCAACAACACATGGTAGACAACCTCTGAGGAGGTAAATCGGCGGGAAATCCCCTGAGTGAATTCATTAATTTATTCATGTATATTTTTTTCCTAAAAAGCATTGTTTAATGCAACTGGGTAACACTGGGAAAAGAATAATCTTGTGTAAGTCACTAAATAAGGGGAACAAAGGCATTTAAAACAAATAATAGCATTTTACCCAGTGAGGTAGACGGGAAACAAGCGCACACAGGCCAGCTGTGTGTGGGTCTGCAGTCACTAACCTCAAAAACCCCACCCCCCACCCCCCTCCATGCCCATCTCGCACATGACTGGATGTCTGGCCACCCCACAACAAGAGGTAGCTTGTTTGCTCTCGTGAGAGGTTTTATTTCCCACGACAAGGAATTAAAAATAGAACAAAGGAATGGGTAGACAATATTAAATTGTGTTCTTTAATGGAGGGCCTGTTAGGTATTAAAGGACTCATCTAGGATAAGTGAGCAAATAAAGAACCACGGAACTATAACTTCACGTCTTTGTAACGCCATACTTTTATACAATTCACCGTTGTGAATTCCATTAACATCTGTCGACTTTTTTTAATTTTTATTTTTTCAGTTTGTTGACTGCTTTTATTTTGAAGTCTGTGAGGCCAATGTTATTTTTCCTTGCCCTCGGACAAATATTTTTGCTGTATTTTACATATAGGCGTATTTAAGTTCAATCTGTTGGCTACTTCTATTTTGAAAAGTCCGTGAGGCCGATATTTTTCCTCAGACTAGTAACGAATAAGTTTGCCGTATTTGCATATGTGCATCTCATTGTCGTCTGTTGACTGGCCGGTACCTTCTCAGTCTGTTTGACTGCTTTTGTATTTCGATCGTCCACGTGGCGAACATATTTTACGTCCACGTGACCCATAAATCCGCAGTATTTTCATATGTGCACTACAGCCTGCTGGCTGCTGTTATATCGCCCGTGAGTCCCGTCTTTACGTTTGTGTGGCGAGTATTTTGCAGCATTTGTATATGTGTGCCCATTACAATTCTGTTAACCAATTATTTTATGCCCATTACGGTGAATATTTACAGTCCGTGACTGCTGTTCCGTGGAACCATTCGTGCAGTATTCCTGCCCATATCACATCCTTTGTGACGATCCATTCTATTTGGGGATTCCATTCTAGATCACGTAAATCTGTGACTTTCCGCATGTATTGGCGTCGAGTAATTCCGCCTTTTTGCTTGCAGAGAGTATGTTTTCATTCCACTTTAGTGGAATTTGATTGGTGTTATTCCATCCTTCAGGACCCCATCTCGACAAGATGGTGAGCAACCCTGCCTTAGAAGAAATTAAGACTTTTTACTGAAGCAGGGAGAAACGTGGACCTTAAGGGCCAAGAATCAGTGACTTGGATAGCCCTCTAGAGGTGGACAAGGGTATCCAACGCTGTTTCTGCAGACGAGATCCTCGAACTTTTCCAGTCGGAGGATTTCTTATCATATGCCCAGCCTGAACTTGCCATTTACTTAGTGGACATAAATCGAAGGACGATCGTGGAGTGCTGTAAGTGGGCAGATACCTGTGATACCCACCACTCACTACAAAGCTCCCTAAACAAGAAAATTCGCCCTGTCGCTCCCTCTCTTGCCAACTCCCAGATAGCGCAGCATCAAAATAATTAGCCGCGTAAGACATTGTGTGGGCATTGTAATAAACCTGGGCATTCTTTTGAGCAATGCCTCACTAAACCAGATCCTCTTCAGTCAACTTTCGCTCCCCCTCAGAACAGACATCACCAAAATAACAAGAGTAATAGCCATTGGCAGCAGAACAACCACCGACCAAAGCCTGATTATAGCAGGAGCTTTTGTGACTCGTGCAAAGTGCATGATTACACTTCTTCATGGCCTCATTGTCCCAAAAGGGCTGCTGCTCCCGCCATTACCATGGCAGTGACAGACCCACCAACTCTAGGCCCCCAGCTCAGGGCCCCATATTTGTTGCACCTCCTAGAGGCCACTATCCTGCCCACCAGGTCCGAGCATTCGATGACTGGTGCACGGCTCTCGGTAATAAGGGAAGATAAAGTTCCTCCTGGAGCAAGGATTGAGAGGCATAATTTAATTGCTATTGAGAGCCTCGATCATATTAAAATGTTCCTTCCCACCATCCAGTTGATGGTCACACCACCTCACCATTCAAAAATATGTACTCTGGCGGTGGCTGCATGCATTCCTGGCGATTATGACGTCTTGTTAGGCCAAGACATTACGCCACCAAATTTTGAACTGTCTCAGGACTCCCGCCCTTACCTCGCTCCAGATCACTTCTGCAGTCCTCCTGGACTTGCCCTTGCACAGCCAGCACCAATTGAAGGCATCAGGCAGTGCCTTACTCTGCCCCTTATATGTGTTGAGTCGAATTTTAATTCGCCTACTCTGCCAGGAACAGCTCAGTGCCAGTACCACAGCAAGATTCGAGTCTTCCTCTCGAAGCTCCCCATCCAGGCTACTTCTCCGCTGCAGCCGGCTGGACTCCACTACCAACGCCGGAAGCCGTGGAAGGGCCAGTGCCACCCGGAATTCCCCAGGACATACCTGACCAAATCGGGATCCCATAATAACCTCCTCCTCCCCTCTGTCAGCAGCTAACCAGTCCAAACATAAGGTCTCTGCTGACCTTTGATTGGCCGAAGAACGTCCGGGACCGAGTCAAGCAGCACTAGGCACGGGGGTGAACACCACTTATTCCGACTGTCACAGCAGTTGGGGCGATGCTATTACAGCACCTTCAACGTACTTACATCTTTCAAGTCCCCCAATGGCATCATCAAATCAACCTCGGAGAGGTCGAAGGAAGAAAGGTGGAGGACACCGAGGATTCCAGAAACCTTGGAGAAGCCAATAAGCTCTCTCCACACTAGTGCCCTGACACAGTGCCATATTCCTTTTAGAGGATTCCGGCCATTCCCATCCAGAGGAGAGTGCCCGATTTTGCTACTTCAACTTCCTTCTTCCTCTTTTGCGACTATTCTTATCTTGTACTTTACATACCTTCTTCTTTATAATTTCCTTCCTTCTTCATCGTCACCTCTTAGGCATCTCTTTCTATCATATGCTGCTTAGGCAGCACCCATTTGCCAGTGGATCTGGCATTTTAAAATTTGATAAGTCATTGAGAATTATTATTATGGCATTCGCGAACTTCTAGTGATGATGCCCTTTAAGAAGTCCCCAGACTCCTACACTAAGTGCCACCTCTGGCACCATATTTATTAAAGGGGTATTAATACACACGTATGACGAACTAGAAAATATATTTAACTTGGCCTACTACGCCAATATTATTAAATATTGATTTATTTATTTTGCATCAATCATGTATTCAGGCGTGTAATCCAATGTCCTCAGTATTCTGTTATTTGTGTTTGTTTATTCTCGTCTGAGAGTTAAAATTTAGCTCTATCTTTATTTTTAGTGTTACCTCTGCCAGCCTGGCTCCGGGCTCGATTTATATTACTTGACCGTAGACTTCCTAACACACCTGTGGTCACGCGTTTGTAATGCCTCTTGAGGGCAAATTAACCGCATATACGATAAAACTAAGTTATTACTAATCCTTTTGGAATAAGCTTAAATTAAGTAAAAGTTTTATAACAAAATTCTATGCTTACTTAGATTTTACAATTTGTTATTCTCTTTTTCTATAAAATAATTATGTTAAATTCATTTGCTAATCCTTGAGAATAATATGCTTTGGGAAGATAATATTTATTATAATTTTCAATTTATTACAATTAGTTTTCCTATTTTTTTTCTGTTCATTTATATGTAAGAGACTTTCCCGAGAGAACTTTAAATAATTATTAAATAGAGTGTATCTTTTAACAAGACGAATGGAAAATTGTCACACTTATAACTAGTGGTTGCGAGTCCATGAGCATAATGTAAGTATTAAATGACCGTAACAAATTACGTTAGTTTAAGTTCCTCAGAGGAGAGGGAAAGAGAATTATCTCATGGCAAAAGCAAATTTTTTTTTTGCAATTTCATCCCGTTTAGGGTTGAAATGACTCTTAAGATGGGGAGCTATTATGAATTCCTTTTGCTTTCCCCATTTAAAGTAATATTCAGTAAAGCAGAAGACCACTGATTCTCCTTTTTTTCTTCTCTCTCCTGCTTCCCGCTCCTTTCTTGTTTCCTCTTGTGCTGCCCTCTTTCGTGCTTTGCAGGTAATAAAACAAGTTGAGGCGTGCAATTCAGCCTCACACTCGCATTGCCTCGAGTCAGGTTCAGGTCGCACTCAGGCATACCCTCTGACCCGGTGTAGAGCGTTCACCTGGTGAGCTCCCCCTTTTCTCACGTGTCTGTACTGACGTGTCTGTGTGCCCTTACGTGGCAGCCCTTGCCCTTACCAGCACCTCGAAGAAGTCGACTTCCTTCGTCTATGCTTTCACGAAGCAGTATCTCAGGAAAAAGGTAAAGTACGGAATTGTGGTGACAATCAACGTAAATATAATTCTTTTCCTTGCATCAGTGTTTGTGCAATCTCCATAGTGATTCAGTAATCCCCACGGCCGTGCCCCCATTAGGAGATTCCCTGGTTTAAGAGCTGTGGTTCCCTAGGAAGTGACTATATTCAATTTCTCCCCTTCTCAATACAGTAGCGTTTCAGCAGTAATTCATTCTTTCTTTGCCCTCTGAGGATTCTTAAGATTTATATTAAGCTCATATCAGACCCCCTTGTCACACACGTGTTTATACGATGTTTGTATAGCAGGTGTTCTGCAATTTTCTGCTGTGGAGGTGGATCTCCCCTATTCTTATGCTCTAGGCCTGTAAATGCTCCCTCCAAATCATCACACGTGTCCCTGAACACATGCTCATTGCTCCCAGCAATTGTTCCAGTAACTGGCCTCATGTGAGGGTCATTAGCGTCCTTGATTGCGCCTTGAATTAGTAGAGTAACGTTAAGGTGTAAATACAATCCCCTGTAAATTTAACCTTTGGAGTTTCCTTACAATTCTTTCCCTTAACTTTTATTTGGCCTTCAGCTGACACCATAGTCTTTTGTTTTGATTAGGTTTGATTGGACTCCTCCCTTTAGTCGCAGTCAGAAATAAACCTCCGTCATCATAGCCATCATCCCTAACTCAGGTCAAGCCGTTGGCGGAGGACTGATGCATAGTATTAGAAGTCACAAAAATATTTATACTACAGAGACAGTACTGACGACCATACACAACCGTTTGGGACTGCAGATCCACCCACAGGCAGGTGTCAAGGTAGGAATGCCCTTCAAAACTCATTTGGCTAATAGTCACAATATACTCTCAAGGGACATTACTGATAAACGTACCCACCATAGGAGACTACAAATCAACAAGGGACAATACCGATAAACGTACCCACCATAGGAGACTACAAATCCACACGTGACAGGTGTCAGGGAGGCGGAATTGGAAATCTCATTGGCACTGCTGCCCCCTTACCGTGTTCACAAATATGATAATCCTTTTTCCATGCTTCTCTACTGCCTACCTGAAAATTTAAACAATTTACAAATTTCTTTTGATGTTAAAGAATCAAGTTTATACATCCCTTGACTAATATTCATATTTAGGCCAATACAAAAGTTGTCACAAGGCTTTTACATGGAATTAGTGGAAAGTTCTTGATAAGTACATGTTTCATTGTTTTATTGTTCTTAAATGCGACATTAACACCAAAATTCTTAATCTTATCTGTTTCTTCATCTATATATTCAGGGCTACATACATGTAATGCTCATGAAAACATGAATGCAAATACTGATTTCTTAACCTTATCGCTTAGTCCAGAATAGAAGTGCACTTAGGAAGATATATTAGTAGGTTTTCTGTAAACACCGTATTTAAGCTCATTACTATTTATTTGTATGAAGACATCCAAAAAGCTTAAGCAACCATCATTTTCCATTCCTATAGTAAATCTAATTGATAGTACTAATTGATTTAACTTGTCAAAAAAGTTATTTACATCTTCGTTCCCTGGCCATACACAATTAGGTTGTTTAATATTTTCTCTTCAAAAAATTCCATAAAGTTTTTAAGCGCTGGAGACAGAGGGTTTCCATTCGCCATACCAAACTTTTGTGAGTAAAAGTTACCATTAAATTCAAATTTACACTTTCTCACATAATTTAAGGAACTGTTAACAGTAAATTCATTTTTGAAAGAGTTTTCCAAGAGAGGGACTATGTATTTTACCTATGAGGATTGACCTCATACGTACATTCTACTTATGTATTTTGGGGAGGCCATACATAATAACATAAGAAGATCCAGTGACGAAAAGGTGTAAATAATAACCCTCTCTTGGAAAACTCTTTCGAAAATAGATTTAACGTTAACAGTTCCTTATAGTCCCACATATCCATGAGAGTGTTTGCTGAAAATAGACTTAGGTGTAAAAATCAGAAGTCAAATTAAAGCCTACTAAATGTGGCATGCAAATTATTTTATTGATCAAAGGACAAATTACTTGAATCACAGAGTGTGGCTCAACTAATTTTGTCCTTTGATCAATTTATCTGCTATAGGTGCAAACGGGCAATACTCCAGTACAGTACGACACCTAGGATCATGACTAGAGCGGCACCAAAGCCAACTTCCAAATGCTTATGCTATTGTTGCCATGAAGCCTTAGTTGAGAATAAAATTAGAATTCGTGGACCTGTGGTTATATATTTTCCTTACTTTGCAAATAATTATCTTTGATACATTAAATATATACACTCAATTCTGATTTAATTTATTTCAAGTATAACATCTTTGGAAGGAGATATTATTTATTGATGGGTAAATAATCTAGCACCTACATATAGCAATATGTCCATAACTAACAATGAATTGAGAAACTACGCCAATTCTTCGTGGGCCGTGTGAACAATCAGTGATAAGTATCACTGCATCACTTTATGAAAAATATCATTCGGATCCTATTTTCCTTGTTCTGTGAAATATTTCATTATGTTTGGATATGAACTGTCCTACCAACCATGTCATCAGCATTTCATCAGTATAAAGACATTTCTGTTAAAAGAATGCTACTTTATGCAAACAAAACATGAGTGTGTAGAGTTTGGCATATCTAATGTTATCAGATTATCATCTGTTTAATGATATTTCTGTTACAAGAATGTTGTGGTTCCTTTCAAGTGCAACAAATCTGAGTTGCGGTAATTTAAGGCCAAAAATTAATTAAGGAACCATAACACAAATGAAAATGTTAAAAGAGTACAGTTTAAGGCTGGCCTCAGAATAAAGGAAACTAGGGAAACTCAGAGGTTTAGCGTGATCATATATAATTAACTACTCTAAGGAAATTAAGGAATGCTCGGTCCCAGTGGAAATAAAACAGCAGAGATATGATGAATCCCTGATTCACGTATTTACAAGAATCCACTTCACACTTGGGAAAAAATACTTAATCAAACAAGTAAATTAAATCGAAAAAAAACCATGATTTAAAAAGCCATGATTTAAAACAATGCTGCCTCAGTACGCTAAGGTGAATGTATAGCATTCTTACTGACTTTAATGTTCCAATTCTCATGGAATGTTATGTGCCTAGTATACGGCACTCTGCCAATTGTGTCACTGTTATGAAAAGCCTATGGCTTTAATGGGGCGTATCTTTAAGGACTGCGTATGCCTTGATAGTAGTTCTGAATGAAAGTTTGCCATAAACATATGAGTATAGTAGAAACTCCCCCTCTCCTCTGGATGTAGAGAGGCCAGAATCCTCTATAAGGCACTGGTGCAGGGAGAGCCTGTTGGCTCCTCCAGGTGTTCTGGAGTCCTTGGCGTCCTTTACCTTTCTTCCTGCAACCTTTCCGAGGCTGGTTTGACGATACGGAACTGACTCGTAATCTCGAGGTGCTTGGACGTTTTAAACACTTGTTACTACACTCGAATGAAAGTAAACACGCGTAATAACACTCGATTAAAATGTGTGCTGTAGTCAACAGATGCCAATATAAGTTTTGCCATAAAACATATGAGTATAAAGTAGGAACTCAGATTTAGTCAGTCTAAACTAATCTGCTAATCAACTGAATGATCAAGTGTTATGTTTACAATTGCAAATTAATCTTACTGCTTGCACCAGAGTTCTAAGAACCTAGGCAAAGGTCGCCACTGTCACAGAGTAGGCCGAGGTTCAAGATTTTACTTTGGGAAAATCTGGGGAACTGGCTCTGCTTTGAAAATGCCTTTTTTTTCGAAACAAGTGACTAAGGGTGGCTTACCACTTGTGGACGGAAAAAGTGAAAGATATGTATCTTAAGCAAATCTCTATAGATTACTTTCAAAGGGATTGAAGGTAAATGCATTATGTCCACTTACAAGTACAATTCACTAAGGTAATCAGAAGAATAAAATTACAGGAGCTCTTATTGGTTTCGTGGCACTGTATCACTAATAAATATTATGTAGAATATCAAGAACAAATGTGCCACTGGGTTGCAAGCAAAAAACACTAAATCTAGTGAGTACACATGGTACAAGGAACAAGGATAGAACTCTTGATAATAAACACACACACAAGGTGGAGCACTGTATGCAAGGATTGCTCCCACAGAAACCCCAGGAATACGATCCCAAGAATGTCACTGGCAGTAAATGTTGAGTGGCACTTGAACTACAGAAGATGGCACACAAAAAGGGGAGTCTACACGAATCTGCAAAGCAGGTAATGTAACAGATACTAACAACTGGAAAGCTTACATGACTGATCAATGCTTAAATGAAACTATGCAAAATACGAGATATATCATATATCAAATGAAATGCTAATATAACAAAATTACTGTAAGCATGACCAATACAGATCTGATAACACTTCTACAATGATTTCACAAAATCACCACAGTTTCCCAGTCAAATATTACAGGAGTCTCTGAAGGAAACAGGATAATAGGATCATGGGAATAGGAGAACAATTTGGAACAAGGAAATAGTTCAAGGAATAGTAGGTGAAGGTCAAAAAATCTACTTCCAATTCTACTTCCGTGGACGAGACATGCGTAGAGTTGAGCCAGGGCGTCAGTGGAAGGACTTCTATGCTTGCAATTCTACACCAGGGAACAAATGGAAGAACGCTCCTCATCAGGCAATGCTCAGGCGCTTCAAAGGTGACAGCTTTCCATTGGGATGTCCGGGTCGAACGTCAAGACAGAGTCCAGATTCCAGACACTGGTGTAGAAGAGGAACTAGTCATATATCTTCACCAAGGCTATGGCATTCTGGAGCGGGTTGCCGCTTTGTCAGTCTCAGGCATGATACCGCTTCGTCGGGCTAACTGCCATAATAACTGGGTAGGGCGAAATGCGGTTTGATATACCCAGTTCAGGTGTTGCCGGAAGTGTTGTCTGACATCTGTCAGAACTGAGATGACATCCTTTGGTCATTTGGTCTCTGCTGCTGAAAAGGTCATTGAAAGTGGGCAGAGAAAGGTATTGAGGAAAGAATACAAGGAGGTGGTAACTGAGTTTGAGAGGATGGGGCTCTAGGGCGGAGCTGCAGATGTGAAGCACTGCAAAAGCAAGGATAATGTGCAAAGTCAGGTCATGGAGACCGCATGTGCGAGAGTGTCAATTCTAATAAATTTTAGGACTGATTCCTTTAAAAGACTCTTCAAATTTGATGGGAGACCTAACGCAAATGCGGTGAGGGGGGGAGGTCCCATAAGTCTGCTACCCTCCTCGAAATTGTAAGTTGTTATCGGCTTAATGCCAGTGTCTTGACTGGATTTGGGACGGCGATGGCCATGACGAAGGTATGACAGGTATAAATCAAAATTGATACGACATTAAAATGACAAAAAATCTCACAAGTCACAACAACACGTTTTGCTACTGCTCTATGTTCTTCCGTGTTTCTTTCAATTTCCCTCATGTTTAAAAAGGGAAAAAAAGTATAAAACAAGTGTCAGAAGGACTTGTCAAAGTATGTGTCTGTGTACTATATATATATATATAATATATATATATCATATATATATTTATATATATATATATATATATATATAAAATATATATATATATATATATATATATATATATATATATATATATATATATATATATATATATATAGTATATATATATATATATATATATATATATATATATATATATATATATATAATATATATATATATATATATATATAATATATATATATATATATATATTATATATATATATATATATATATATATATATATATAATATATATATATATATATTATTACATATATCTGGCTTCCAATATCATACTTTGCATCTAAGTAAATCGAATGTTGCATCTTTATTCTTTTATTCTCCGTGGGTAACTTAGAATGACATGCCATATCCGTCTCCTTTTCGCGATAATCTGATCTTCATATGGAACTCATATATTTACTTCTTTAGTATCAATATATCCTGCCGTTTGGCTCCCAATATTTTTCTTAAAACTTTATTCTCAAACTGAAAAAATCGTTTATATTCATACAATTTCACTGGCAGACCATGATTCATGTCCATACATATTCTTGTGCGCATTTTCGATCTAATTAATTTGCAAACTGTTTATAGTCTGGCAAGTTTTATTGTTATGGGTTGTGTGTACAGCTACAACATGCTAGTGATCACAGTTGAAAAATACATTTATATAGCCTTCCATACATTAATAAACTTTTTCATAAAGCTTTATATACTGTATATAAATGCGAATTAGGGAAATTATAGTGCATTTTTAATTTGGTGCTAGCTTAATTTGTACTTTATGGGAAATAAAGCAAAGGCCTTATTTTCTATTATCCTTATTTTATGAATATGAAGCATGAGGCTTCAGTTTTGCTCTGCCTGTTAAATATAAAACAGGTATTCTCAGTTACCTCACGATACAGGGGTTTAAGTCTTTATCCACATGTTCGGAAAAACAGATCAGAAGACTCTGTTATGGTAAATCTTGATAGGTTTGCCCGGAAATGTGTAGTCCCGTTAAAGAAGAATGAAAGAAAATGAAATTTTCTTACGATGCTTAAGCAACTGATGGAGGTGAAAAAGTAAATTTTTCTCTGTAGTTTATTTTCTTTAATTTACACATTTCATCTGTATTCGTTGCTGTTTACGTTGCTGTATTTTTTCACATTTCATATGTTGGCGTTCTTTTACATATACAAATTTTGATTTACACTCAGTTGAACTTTGTGGATGCTTTTTACGGATTGTTATCTTCATTCTAGGATAGTTTATCTTCATCTATATGCAGTTTTCAGTTGTGATTTGCTCTTTTTATTCTTCTCTTTTCTCTGCCCATGGGCATTCTTTCCTAAATATTAAAGCTTAGCACGTTTACGTCGTTTTAGGCCTGTTCCATATCTATAGCAAACATTTTGGTTCATAATATTTATTTTTTTTATATATTTTCCAGGCTGGTGTCTCAGATATGAAAAATTCTGAGACTTTGCAAGAAATTTATCATGGCCAGTGTAATGGATAACATTTTACTGTCTAAAGTCGAAATCGGGTATTCTCAAGATATAAGGTAAGTTTTCAAATGAAATATGTGATGGAAAATTTTGAAACATCAGAGTATAAATCGGTTAGTTTTTTCACAGCTCTTTTTGACAAGATTGTACAGAGGTTTTGTCACATTATCGTTCATTCAGCTGGGATTTTAGCTTGAAAGGAAATTTTGTCAAGTTCGCAGTCGTCTATATTTTTGCAGTGCACTTGGAGGGATCTTGACAGACGTAAGTCCAAAGTATGTTATGTATAAGATCAGAGTTTTAAAATGATATACTCAAGATAACTCTCCTAACGCGCATTATGTACATAATGTTATGAATATGAGTATGCTTTACATTTAGCCTTTGGGAAATACCATTTTTGTAGTGAAATGAGATCTGTGAGGAGGTCGAAATGATTAAAATAGAAGACGGATACGGTTTAAACTTTTTATTGTACCTTTCATATGCAGATTGCTAAGTGTCTCACAAAGAAAATATCTTATTTAAACCAAAGGATGCACAAAAAATCTTCTTGATTAATAGATGCCCAGGAAATTCAATCTTAGAGAGTTTTTACCCTTCTGAAGGAGGCATTAAGATATCTTTTTTTTTACCTTTTATTGCTTAAAATTTATGAGAACCTGCATTTGGAATTTTCCATTTGTTATTTCAAGGTAATAAAGAACTCCAGGAACAAGGATAATTAACTACAGGAGGACCAACATTGGGAACCTTTGTCCTCTTGTTACATTAAGGGGAAGCAGGAATCCATGAACAAGTGTATTTAACCTCAGAAGGAATCATCACCACCGCTGCAGGCTTAGAAGGCTTCCTCCCACTTCCTTTCTGTGGACCCTTTGGGCGCACTGAAAAACCAATTTCTCCAGTTTGAGAGTTGACGGTAATAGGTTGGCCTTGAGGCCCACAGAAAGACTGCTTCTTTCGGTTGTCCTTCCCTTCGCCCTTTCCCCTCCACCCCACCGTTCCCCTTTAGGTTTAGCAATCCCTTCGTTCACGGGTCCTGTCCAGTTCCCTAATTTTGGCCAGTCGTCGTCATCGCCATCACCATCTGGCGAATCATCGCCATTAACATCATCTGAGTGATCAGGATCATTCGTATCATCGTTGTCACTGTCTCCATCTGGGGAATCATCGCCATTAACATCATCTGAGTGATCAGGATCATTCGTATCATCGTTGTCACTGTCTCCATCTGGGGAGTTATCACCAGTGACATCATCTGCATGATCAGGATCATTAGTGACATACTGATTATCATCACTGCCATCATCAGTGTAACCACTGCCATTTGTATCATCTGTGTGATCCAACGTCGTCCCCAAAAGTGATTGCAATTCTTTGATTTGGTTCTGCAGTTTCTCAGACTTAGATTTGAGCTTATTTACTTTTTTTTCTAATTTAGCCACCTGCTTTGCTTTTTTTGGGTTATCTTGCAGGTTTGTAATTTTCTTTTCTATTTTTAAAATTCCTGCTTCCTGTTTTTGCAACTTCAAATTCAATTTCTCCAGCTTTTTCTTATTTTTTGTATCTTCCACACTACTGGACGACTTCGGTTTGGCCATACTTTGATTGTAATTGCTCTCCAGATCTTCCAGTTTTCCCTTGGTCCTCTCTATCTCCATAGTCAGCCTCTGAGCCATTAGTTCTTTTCCCAGGGCGTTCGTCTGTTCTAATTTAGCCTCCATTTTGTCTAATTTTTTCTTCAGCCTTTCAATTGCTTTTGCTGGGTCGCTGCTGGAGTCGTTACTTCGTCCTGCGCTTCCCCTTTTACTTCTCTTAGCGGGAGCATCGCCATCCTCTGCATTACTGTTAACCGAACTTTTCATATGTGGTTTCCTGTCATATTTTCTCTTTCGCCCATTATTCGAGTCATGACCATGACCATCCAAGTAGTGCATTCGATGTTTCCCGAAACCACGGTCCTTTTTGCCTGTCTTTATCCCACCTATGGACAGGCAATACTGTTGGGATCCCACCTCTAGGACTAGATCTTGGCATGTGAGCACAATGGGTACACCAGCCTGGATGCGAATTTCATGTTCCGGGCAACTTAGTCCAGAAAATTCTTGCTCCGAAACAGATCCAGTGCTCGAGGTGAAGTTTTTATAACACTGCCACTGAAAAATAAGAAAGTGGGGGAATTAATGAGAGGGCCTATGGTAATACATGACAGATAATTTTACGCAGTAACATAGAGGTTTATAACTACATTACAGAATTTTGATCAATGGTAGATTAATACCTATTAACATGCAGTACTGTATTTTGAAGTTGACTGTTCATCAAAATATTAACCCCTGATGACTCGGAAAAATGATTGCAAACTTCATTGAGACTGGAACAATTATGAGACATATGGTAAAAACATGTAAAAACTATTATGGAAGCATAAAGGTGACTTGCATCTGACCCAGTGGGCGCAGGTGAAAAAGTGTATCTATGACGGGGATTTAGGAAAATCAACAAAATCGTATATCATGACTATTTTAGCCAAAATTCTTATTTTATTACTTAAATATTCGTTCGAACATCCATTGCGATTGTCCGTGTAGTAAATGCTCAAACAAATGCTTTGCCACCCCCCACCCCCTTCTCTCTCTCTCTCTCTCTCTCTCTCTCTCTCTCTCTCTCTCTCTCTCTCTCTCAGAATTCATATTAACATGAAAACCCCGGCACTTTACCTTTTTGTGTTTTGGGACACCGTAAAAATAACCAAAGTTCTGAACATATTACGTAATATTCCTGTTGAAAGTCAATGGGGCTTTATTAAGAGGAATTTGTGTTAGGTTTTTGCATGCGCCTATATTGCTAAATAGACCCGGTGCTACACTGTGATCAAATTGTTGGTCCACGATAAGGATTTTCTCAGTTTCGCCCGATTTACTTTATCATATCTAGTTTTCGTCTGGAACTAATGATTGCAATTAAAATCATACCCCGTAGGTATTTCTTATCAAAATCAGCTACCACATTTCATCAAATTTCTGTTGAGCAAATGTTCGTTCTTGCATCATTTCTTTATGCCAAATAATTATGAAAACCCGCTGCGAAACCTGAAATGAAATTAAGGATAGCATAACGTTTAACACCAAATGTTAGCCTATAGTTGGCGAGGGTTACCATTTAATCAAAGTTAAAGTTTTTTGCTAAAGTGAATTGTCATCATCACATCGATAAGCAAAAATTCAGATCCCTAATACCTTGTAATGACTAATTCAAACTTAACTTTCTAGAATCGGCAAATATGATATTTTACCCTCATACTATCATATACATTAGTTGTGGTCTGTTAAAATTTGAGGCTCTGTTATTGACAACATTGTTTAAAAACATAACAATTGTTACATAATAACTATGAGACATGGTATGAAGTGTACCTTCTTAGCTTATGTAGCGCATGACCCTCGGGGGCATTTGTATATGTACGCATATGATGTGTATTTTTTTATATATATTTGTGTTCAAGGTTGTATAGGTACATGTGAGATTGAACGCTAATTCGTATGTACGCAAGTGTATTTATTTTCATATGTATTAACTTTGATCTGATTTAATGTAAGCATGTCATCCACTTTACTTTTATTTTGTTATTAATATTTTAAGCAAGACTCTTACTTTGGGTTTTATAAGCAACCTTCCCTTTTCCATATTTCACATGTCCTCTGTATTACTCTGGGTGTGATAAGTAAAGACCAATAAGGTTTTTTCTGCTCCTATAGCAAGTAATTATTTGGTCGTTGTGTTTTGGATCATT
>NC_061104.1:32353095-32358095 GCF_015104395.2 Macrobrachium nipponense
TATATATATATATATATATATATACTAAAGTTGAAGACGGTTGCTTGAAACCAGATAAGCATCATCGGAGGGTGGAGAGATACCAAAATCCTTTAAAGTTATTTATTTTGCTGACGTTTCACGACCATGTGTCCATTTTCGAAGCTAAAAAATTAAAAAGAATAAACAGAATTAAAATGAGACTCAGATTAAAAACATGATAAAAAAGTATTTCTTAACAAAATGCAAATTAGGTACAAGAGAAGGGAACAGTGATTACCAAATAAGTGCTGAAAGGCAAAAGCTGAGTGACTGTCAGGGTCCGTTTTTGGTTTTGCCGACGGAAACTCAAGAGAGGTACAGAGGAGTTGACGTGGACTGAGTATTTAGTTGGGGAACCAGTTGTTTGATAAAAAGAGATTCGAGTATTGCCAATTGGTGTTCGTTTGGAGCTTTGCCTATGATTTTGAAATCCTTGTAATTTATATTGTATTTGCAGTTTTTCCCATGATGCTGATACAGGAAAATTCGGGGTTTGATAGTTTGACACCCGTACGATAGCTAACGCCACGATGGGAATCTAATCTTACCTTTAACAACCTCTGGGTGAAGCCCACGTACTTCCCCAGGTCACATCTGGGGCAATTAAACAAATATATGACTCTCGAGGTCATCAAAGGAAGCAGACTCTCTTTATATTTAAACAAGGACTTGATGGTCATTGGGTTACATGGGATCAATTTTAAGTTGACTGCCGGTAGGTATTTGCTTACAATAAATCTCAGTTCTTGATAAAAATGGCTATCATAGATTAGGGGAACACTAGCGTACAGATGTAGTTTTGGTACCGTTGGCAGTTCAAACTTTGTGTGTTAGATATTATTTAGAAATTTTTGCAATTGTTTGTAAAATAGTTCTGATGGAAAACAGTTATTTACAAAGTACTGATGGAGAAACGTTTCTCCATCAGTACTTTGTAAATAACTGTTTTCCATCAGAACTATTTTACAAACAATTGCAAAAATTTCTAAATAATATCTAACACACAAAGTTTGAACTGCCAACGGTACCAAAACTACATCTGTACGCTAGTGTTCCCCTAATCTATGATAGCCATTTTTATCAAGAACTGAGATTTATTGTAAGCAAATACCTACCGGCAGTCAACTTAAAATTGATCCCATGTAACCCAATGACCATCAAGTCCTTGTTTAAATATAAAGAGAGTCTGCTTCCTTTGATGACCTCGAGAGTCATATATTTGTTTAATTGCCCCAGATGTGACCTGGGGAAGTACGTGGGCTTCACCCAGAGGTTGTTAAAGGTAAGATTAGATTCCCATCGTGGCGTTAGCTATCGTACGGGTGTCAAACTATCAAACCCCGAATTTGCCTGTATTAGAGATCATGGGAAAAAATGCAAATACAATATAAATTACAAGGATTTCAAAATCATAGGCAAAGCTCCAAACGAACACCAATTGGCAATACTCGAATCTCTTTTTATCAAACAACTGGTTCCCCAACTAAATACTCAGTCCACGTCAACTCCTCTGTACCTCTCTTGAGTTTCCGTTGGCACCAAAACGGACCCTGACAGTCACTCAGCTTTTGCCTTCAGCACTACTTGGTAATCACTGTTTCCTTCTCTTGAACCTAATTTGCAGTTGTAAGAAATAACTTTTTATCATGTTTTAATCTGAGTCTCATTTTAATTCTGTTATTCTTTTAATTTTTTAGCTTCGAAAATGGGACACATTGACCTGAAACGTCAGCAAAATAAATACCTTTAAAGGATTTGTATCTCTCACCCTCCGATGATATATATTATATATATATATATATATATATCGTACTATATATATATCCCCCTATATATCTATATATATATATATAGATATATATATATATATATATATATATAAATATATATATATATATATATATATATAATATATATATATATAATATATATATATATATATATAATATATATATATATATTCATCATCGCTGGTGGGCTAATCCTCGATGAAATATCGGTACGGGGTACGGAAGGACATGGCACATTACATGATTCTTTATTGCTAGCGACGTTTCGAGACAAAGTCCCATCTTCAGGCTAAAGGCAAAGAAATAAATATTACATCATTACCAAACAATTAGGAATGTTAACGTAAAATTATTATAAATTAAATTAAAGTATTTCTAAGTAAAATTACGAATTAAAAAATCTCAAAGAATGAGTATTACATCAATACATAACATATTCAAGAAAAGGAAATGTAAAATCATAAAAAAAATTAAAATATTTCAAAGTAAAATTACGAATAAAAACATTAAAAAGAATATATATATATATATATATACACACACATATATATATATATATATATATATATATATATATATATATATATATATATATATATATATATATATATATATATATATATATATATATATATGTATATGTATATATATAATATAAATGCCATAATGCCCTTTTAACTTCTCAAATTCTTTGCTCCTTTTTGGATATGCTTGTCACTACAAAGCCTCGAGATCCAACTTCAAAGAAATATGAAAAGAAATCATGACGTCCAGTAGTGAAAACGAACCCACGATACAATAATCACGACGAGGTCACCTTGCCGGCAAGGTGACCTCGTTGTGATTATGGGATCGCGGGTTCGTTTTTCACTACTGGACGTCATGATTTTCTTTATGTTCTTTGAAGTTGGACCTCGAGGCTTTGTAGGGACAAGAGTATCCAAAAAGAAGCAAAAAAAATTTCAGAAGTTAAGAGGGCATTGTGGCTATTACATTTACATATGTATCTGGTAAAAATGACTAGTACATTCTATATATGTGTATATATATATATATATATATATATATATATATATATATATATAATATATATATATATATATATTGTATATATATACACGACGATGAAGGCAGAAAACCAATACACGGAGACCAAGGGTAGATGGAAGGGCACAAGACCAATCAGCTGCATTTATTATGGCCGAAGGCGTTTCTCAATAATCCATAGCATTTTCAAGGCTACAATGAAACTTATAATTTTGTTTAGTAAAATTATAAAGGCAAAATTATATTTTTTGAAATATTTTAAAACAGACCTACCCAGTACGTGGATAAAAAGATACTAAATATAAAAAGGTAACCTGGGAGGAAGTAAACAGAACAGTAAAAACAAAAAATGATTACAAAATAGTCAAAGGTGTGGAAAACGTCTGGGCATTTAATGAGGGAACGCTTCCTTTTATGAAAATTTACTAAAGTCTTAAGCTCGTCCTTGTGTTGGACTGAGGCTATTGCTTCAAATTTTTCCATATCAATCTGCGTTTTGCAGATTGCAAAGTTATTCCTAATATTTCAAAATTCAGGCCTGGACAGTCTGCATCCCGTCCTATAACTGATGCCCTGGTGGCTGCAGATGTTGTGAAATGCCGTTGCCCACAAAAAAAAGCAGTTACTGGTTCATGTGCAAAAAGTACTCGGTACATTTTTCTGCCTATCATTTTCCTGCGGCATTTGCTTATATACAGCTACTGTGAATTTTAAGGATGTATGTATATATATAGATATACATATAGTATATATATATATATATATATATATATATATATATATATATATATATATATATATATATATATTATATATACGAATACCACAGGAAACTGATAGTCAGAAATCCAAGCCCTTTCGTCTTTACTAAGACATTCTCAAGGAACGAATGAAATACAATTGGAGACAAAGTTATCAGGTAAACAAGAAGATCAAGAATACCAGATGGTTAATTGTCAAAAAGGTAAATATTGAAGAGATAAACCAGGATTATCGGATATCACACGGTCACAAACCTAAACATAGATTTAACCTTAACAGAAACTACAAAGTATCAGTATAGTCCAAAACATGTAAAAAGAGAATGTGTTAATTTTGTTGCTTATATCTATCTACAACTTTATTCATTATGAACGCCTCAGGTTTAAATAAACCAAGACTTAAATTTAGAACATTTCCATTATTTGACTTGATGAAACAAGATTCAATTATATTCCTTTTAACTGTGTCATTACATTGGTGTGTCTAACGGTAATCTGGACTATGTCGACATTTCAAAACCATTTTGTTATTTGGAAACATTTAATCGTAATCTATGCCCTGAGGATATCAATATTTGTAAGGGTATTGTGTATGATGCTATGAGCAAGCCTTCTCCCCCTAAAGTACCGGTAAGATTTCTCCAGGCTTATAAGAAAACTAAAAAAGACGAAACAGTGCAAGTAACAAAGGCAGATAAGTCTGTTGCAGTGGTAATAATGAATAAAAGTGACTATGTAAGTAAAATAATGGCATTGCTAAATGATACTGATACTTACAAGAAACTGAGGTCTGATCCCACACAGACAGTGAACTCCAATTTTAATAAACAAATTAAATCCATTCTAAAGGGCTTGGGCCATTTAATTAAACAGTTTACATCGCAATGCGCCTCTCTACCTTACGTATATGTATGGTTTAGTTAAGACCAATCATTAGTTTAGTGGTCTCAGTTACGTATAATTCATCTAAATGGCTTGTAAAAATTCATACACCTTTGGTAGGAAACATTTCTAACACGAATGCAAAAAACAATGTTGTTTTATAAACAAATTGAATAGTTTAAATTTGAATTTTGATATTAATATGGTTAGTTTTGATGTTGTCTCTTTATTTACAAAAGTGCCTGTAGATGATTTACTTGAATTTTTGGAGGATGAATTAGAACGTCATGATATTCCCTTAACTGCAGCAAACCTCATCAGTCTCATAAGTTTATGTATCAAAGATAGAAAATTTTGTTTTAATGGGGAATTTTTTGTATAAAGGTTTGGCATGGCCATGGGTAATCCCTTATCTCCTGTCCTTAGCAATATTTACATGGAATTTTTTGAGACAAAACTCTTACCAAGAATTTTGCCCCAAAAAGTTATGTGGTTTAGG
>NC_061104.1:32363095-32380595 GCF_015104395.2 Macrobrachium nipponense
AATTGAGAAACTAAAGAAAAAGTCTCCTGATGCAACGAAAGAGGTGATGAAACGACAAGATCAGGTGTCTCACAACCTCCTGCAATGACTAGTTCTATGTCAGCTGGCGATCTTTTCGCTTTTTTCAGCAATTCGATTGTGAGAAACTGGATCAAATTTTGCTTGTTTCCAGATAAATTAAGAAAGTTCTGCCAGTTAGCTGGCAATCTGACACTTCGTGATTAAACAATTCGTCTGATCTCTAATACCAGCCTTGATTGTTGCAGTTCCGTAGCTGTCAAATGCCGGTTTTCCTATCAGTAGTACCAGAGCCCCTGCATCAATTATTACATAAGATTCATAATCAGAGCTTGGGATTTCATTCGTATGGTCATCTGTAATTATTTGAGAGAGACTTGCTTTGTCAGCCTGTCGAAGAACCCCGTTTTATCTGCTAGTGATAAATGATGATGTGCCAGTTCATGGATCAGTAGTTCAGGTAAATTGATGTCACTGCCAGACACTAGGTGAAACACTGAAAAGCTTCTTGAACAAATCCCAAGTTGCTTTAACTGTTTTCAGTTTTTCAATTTTTGTTTTTTTATATACCACATTAAGTTAAGTAAATGTTTTTTATTTATTTTTTTGTTACAGTTGAACGGAACTGCACTGTGGCATTTTTGCCCAGCCGTGTCTGCACAAAAGTTTTCAGTATGTCTTTTCCACGTTTTTGAGTAATTAGCAGATCATCTTGAATTGCTTGTGGAGTTACATCATTGGTTGATATACATATGATCTCCTAGGAGTCTCTTTCAAAGGGACAAAATTCTTGAAGCTGTTCCATTCATTTGGTCACATCATCATCTCTGCTGACACGTTTTTTTCCCCAGGTCTTTTTGTGTTTGATAAGTGTCAGCTGACACATCAACCAAATCACACACGTCTTCAACTAGGCTAGACAATCACAACAGGACAACATCCATCTATCTAAAGCAGGCTTATTCTTACTTATACTAACAATTCCATCAGCTACCTTACAGAGTGTGTTGACATTTTCTAAATCCATATCAGTATGGACTTGACTGAAAGTGCCATTTGCATCTTTTACTACAGTTTCCTCCTGAAAATTTTAAGTGTACATTGGGAGCGCTCTGTTGCAGCTGAAGCATATCAGCCATGTAAATCACACCCCATCTCATGTAATTAGTATGATCATATATTGTCAACCAGGGTAGATATCCTTCATTATATCTAAGTGCAACAACCAATTGCCCTCACGTTCTGCATGAATGAATAATAAGAATAAGTGGACCGTATCTATGTACCATTTCCAACAAGAGTAGGTAGAATGTGACTGTTTCTCATCCAAATAATATTTCATATCAGATGGAAACTCTTAAAGTTTTTATCTGAAGCTTCGTAATGCGACCTGGCCCTTTTTTATATGCTCTGAACCATGCATATTAAGTTCTGCTGTTAACTTGGATGCTTGACAACAAAGGCTGCTGTACCTTTCTTTGCCATTCCTGTCCTGTCATGTCTGAAAACTCTTTAGTAACGACTGCATGAGTGCTTCAAACATAAGCATGAGCATGGACAGCTCTATTCCAGGATTTTCCAGCCAAGATATTCCCTGCAGTTCTCTCACTAGCACCTCAAATATTTTTCCATTGTGCTTACACCCGGAAAATTCTTTGCAATATATGGAAACCACCTAGTTGAACCACAACACCACTCAGTTGCGCTGGGTTGTCCCATACCAATCCTTTGGCTTTACAATACAATACTTCGTCAAATGTTACTACGTTTTCTCGTGATCCAAGTTTTGTTGATGTTTCGATACATCTCAGTAGGACAGTAAGGGTCGTATGTATGGCGTCAAAAATTAGCATATATATAATATATATATATATATATATATAGATATATATATATATATATATATTATATGATATATATATATATGTATATATGTATTGTATATTTATATATATATATATATAATATATATATATATATATATATATTTATATATGTATATATATGAAAGATTATTTGATGAGAAACGGTCACATTCTACCTACTCTTGTTGGAAAGGGTACATAGATAGTGTCCACTTATTCTTATTATGCAGAACGTGAGGGATATTGGTTGTTGCACTTAGATACAATGAAGGATATGCTACCCTGGATGACAACATATGATCACACTAATTACATGAGAGGGGGTTTGATTTACATGGCTGATATGCTTCAGCTGCAACAGAGCGCTCCCAATGTGCACTTAAAATTTTCAGCAGGAAACTGTAGTAAGAGATGCAAATATATATATAATATGTATATTATTTTTAATCATATGTGTACGTACAGGACAGGTTCATAAATCCTTCCCTTGATTCTCAAGCCCAGAAACTTAATACAACTTTAAATATATAAGTGTAAATGCAATTGTAACCACAGTTAAGGGCAAATGAATAAATTTGATAGCTGGTCGGGGTGATTTCTCAAATGTACTGATAAAACTTTCCTTCGCCAACCAGGAAGGTAACAACCCAGGAACCACAAGGGTTCCTGGGTGATCAATAATAATGGTTGCCAAAGTGGGCAAACGATCGCGAACCAACTCAAAATTTAAGGCCCTTTTCATTGTTGCTCCCTGACTATAACAAGCCTATTAATCATGCAAGACATCAGACTAAGTTCATTCAAATAAGTGTGAGTTATTCTTATACTTGAGTTAATTAAAGGGTGTCACACCAACAACAACTTCAAAAGTTTAAGTATTTCCTAGTTCTAACTCACTTCATGAAAATTAAAGTCAAACAGCACAATTAACACTCAACCTAAATAAAATTCTATCATTGGTGGTCAAAAAATGAAACACTTATAAACATTTAATATACAAAAAATTCATTTTTTAATTCAAACTTTATTAGTGAAATTTACAATCTCGGGGAAGTTTACCAGTGTTTGAAAAAAAAAAGTTTAATTAAATCTTGAAATAATTTATTAACAAAGTTAAATCGAAATTAATTTATCAAGAAAATTAATTAATCAAGAAATTAAGTTATTCAATTATAATTCAAACTCTTAATAAATTATTAAGAACTGAAAAAATCTAAGTAAATGCAAATAAATTCAGAAGTGTTAAACTAAATCATGTATGCAACACTAAATCATTAAGAAACACCTAAGTTAAGCAAACGAAATATGAATGCAAAAATACAAAACACAAAAACTGATAAATGTATGAAAATTTACCGAAAATAAAATTTGAAAACAAGAGTACACACATCAGACAATACGAAATAATAACCACCATTTTGGATATCCAATTCACTCTTAACAATTAAGTTTTACGTTAATTTTTAAACTCAACACTAGTTTTAACCTCATTTAAACCATGGTCAGAATTTAAATTCACTTATACTTCAAAATGTTTTCTTTTCCTGCAGTTGTAACCTCTTCCACCATTTCATAGGCCTGTTACAATATCTTCAGATGAACAAAACTTATAGCCTCCGTTACGAACACACACAATATAAGCTAAATATCAGATTTCACAGACGCAATATTCTACAAATACTAGAGTGACCAAATCAACTTTTTTACAGTATTATAAAAATTAAATTCCCTCTCGGTCGAGGAAATGAGAGATAGAGAGAAAGATACGGAGACCATTAGCATCTCTATACCCAACGAATATCAGAATCAGAATGAATCTCTCTCTTCTATGGGAACTAACTGAATAACACGATCGTCACCGATGACGTTAAAACATTTTAGGGCGAGGCATTCTTCAACTTTACTTTTAAATTACTTCAAACATGAGTGGGAGAGAGCGTGAAATTACGATTACTAATAACTATTACCAGTACACAATTTCAAAACAAAATTCTCTTAACATGAAATAAATGATTACAAATTACTATTGCAAGCACATAGTGACGTCACAACAGCTTTAGGAATTATACACTCATTTCATCCCCCAATTAGATAACTTACAAGTCAATAAATTCTTTTTTGACAAATCGAGAAAGACAAGAGTTAATCTATCAGTAATATGAAACAGTTTCATAAGGAAGGTATCTTTAATTACTGAAAAAGAATCGAAGATTATTCTCGTAAAGACATTATTACGTCATTTCCTGTAGATGATGTATTGTATTTGGAATGTTTAGTAGCAAATGTTCTAGAAGCTTCGACGAAACATTGTACTTCTGGGAAAGTAAGAAAGACGATTCTTCTACGTGTTTGGCACGAAGGACTCAAGCACTAACATGTTGATAGCTATAGCCACTTTCTCGAATAAAAATCTCTTTTATGTCTTATCTTTAAATTATGCTTTTGTGAATTGTGAACATACATTAATTGAGCATATCAATTCTAAATTAATCTCCTTACGGAATCTGAACAAAAAACATACATTTTACAAGGCATTAACATAAATCCACGGTAGAAAGGTGAATGAAACTGGGGACTTAGAACAAGTACTTTTATAGTTTATTCTACATATTCAAGTTCACACTGAATATGATAGGGATGACGAGTTTGTCAGTCTGGGCAGCCTGTTCTTTAGGCAAAATAGACAAGGAAAGAGGATCAGGGTATAATCCAGATGGAGATTTAAATTCCTTGTTGGAGTGGCTTCAATAAAAATGGACTTCAACAGATTCCTTTTGCAGTGATCTTTGACCCTCCAGATTATCGAGGAATTATCCCAGTTAATAGCATGGCCAGTCTTAAGCCAATGATCCACAATGCCATTATTTGATAAGCCTCTTGATATGGCATATTTGTGCTAAGAGCACCTCACCTTTAATTCTTTCACCTTTATATCTTATTCCATTCTTTACAAGGAATACTATATACAATATTGTTTGAAATTATTGATAAAATAGGAGATTAATTGTGTTACTCTCCATACTTTTTGGAAGTTTGTAAAAATAAAGCAAAAAAGACATACTATTACAATCCAACCAGTATTAACAAAGAGCTTAAGGACATTCTGTGTACCATTTCATCCTCATTTCATTCCTGCTGTACCCATTTAAAAAACTATTGATATTAACTTAGTATTTAAATATAACTTTTTGAAAAATAAACTAATTTACAATAGCCTGCCAAATTCAAACAATATTGTATACAGTATTCCTTGTAAAGAATGTAATAAGATTTATATTATGGATCACTGGCTTAAGACAGGCCATGCTATTAACTGGGATAATTCCTCGATAATCTTCAAGGTTAAATATCACTGCAAAAGGAATCTGCTGGATTCCATTTTTATTGAAGCCACATCAAAAAAAGAATTTAAATCTCCATCCTGGATTATACTTTGATCATCTTTCCTTGTCTCTTTTGCTTAAAGAACAGGCCACCCAGATTAACAAACTGTAACCCCGGCCCCCTTTCTGTTTTTGTATGTAAAGGTCTGTCAACTTCTGTTATATTCAGTGAGAACTTGAAAATATAGAATAAACTACGAAAGTACTTGTTCCAAGTCCCCAGTCTCATTCACCTTTCTACCAGGGACTTGAGGATATACTCAAGCAAGTGTTCCTTCGTCGTGCTATATTGGAGATATATATATATATATATATATATATATATATATATATATATATATATATGTATATATATATATATAATATTTTTTCATGAACCACTCTTGGTTCATCAGGTTCTCAAATAAAAATAAACTGGAACTGGAGAGACCAGGGAGTCCAAAAGCAAAACAAGGAGGAGGAAGCAAAATAAACTAGTGAAATACCTTATATCTATTTATTAATTCAGAGTCCTATATATCCATATACATATTTACAGTGAGTTAAGAGTGCAGCCAAGAATAATAAAAATGAATAATACAGCAGCAATAAATTATTGAAGTAAAACATGTACATAATCAACCATGGGCATACAATTGTTCAACGTCAGCATAAGCTAAATCATAATCAAAATATCAGGGCCACATACTTGCCCAACACTAGAGCCATACATCTGCTCAATAGCTATCAAAATGATGAATATTCAAAATATCAGGGCAACATACTTGCCCAACACTAGAGCCACAACTGCTCAACACATAAATAACATGAATGTTCAAAATCCACTAGCAAAACCTCCATTGCTCCAAGGACGAATCTTCCGAAGATGATAATTTAACCATCCTCCAGGCAACAACTCCATCCTGAAGGTTCAATTGGTGCTCTCATCAACAACTACATACTGAAGATTCATCTGATGACCTCATTTTCGACTCAGAACGATCTCCACCTCGATCTGCAGCGACTACCAGGCGACCAACACCTGTCCCTGTCGAGCTGTTGACTTGCTGCTGTGCTGCTCTTAACCGCTTCAAAAAAGGAGCGGGTAGCAAACGTCACCTCGCTTCAACACAAACAAAAACAGCAGGGAAGGTGAAACAACCAACAAGCCACACAGGGCTGTTACAAACTCAAATAATGGAAATACTATATTTACCTTCCTTACAATATATATATATATATATATATATATATATATATATATATATATGTGTGTGTGTGTGTGTGTGTGTGTGTGTATATATATATATATATATATATATATATATATATATATATATATATATATATATATATATATATATGTGTGTGTGTGTGTGTGTGTGTGTGTGTGCATTAAGCTACAAATGTCCTTAATATCCAATTCACTTTACCTCAGAATTAATATATTTTCATGTATGTTAACCGAAGGGGAATTTTTAATTGATAATAATTTCGTCCTCTCGTGGATTCGAACCAACGGATATAGGAGAAATCACGACTTAATAGTCCATGGGCCATACCCCAAATTTTGAGTGATTGATACCATTCGAGGTGTCAAAACTCTATGCTGTTTTTTTGTATAGTCTGATATCTAAAGTTAATGAAATGACATGATAGCCATTTCAGATGAGTAGTTTTTTGGTTAATATCACCATTAAAATACATAAGTGAGATGAAATTTAAGAGTGCCACTTTTCCAAGTTCATGTAACAAAATCATTCATAACTATAAAACTACTCAACATATCCTCACAAATAAGGGCTCAAAATGTTGCTCATGAGTTTCTCTTGAAGGTCAAAATATAAAATAGGTGTATATATGTTGCAGACGTTATTCTTACTACAACAAATTTATTTTTATCCATAATTTTACAATTTTTTGGAACACTTCATTGTGTGACCAGTATATACAAATATAGAAACAAAATTGAATCTAAAACTATAAAGCTGCAGGGGAAATCTAAATAAAGAAATATATTTGGTTATAAATGAATATTTGTTGTAAATGAGGTTTCCATATCTTTATCTTGACAATGACGGGAAATTTTTAGAGATTGCTACCCTATGAGGTAACGTGTAATTTTTTCACCTAAAGGGTACAAGGTACCAATTCCAATAAACATTTTACATACTTCTTTAAATTCTAAGTATAATCTATGTACACAAAAATATCAAATTATATTTCAATAGCTTTTAGAGGTAAAGGAGGAGAGTGGTTTGTCACAATATATAAATTATTTCTTAACTCACAAACATATATATACTACTTTCACAATATTATTAAGCTTATCAAGAACTCATTGCACTTAGAAGGGGTAAATATATGCAAAATGCTTGGGTATTTGTAAAGCGCACTTCTGTCTTTTTTTTTTCTTATCACAGCCAGACAATTTTGTACAGTTAGAAGATTATCATTGAGTTAATTAAGGTTGAAGTGTCATGAATGGACTTCTTTGAACTAAACTCAACCTATTAGTAATACCTATAATACCTATAATGCTCCATCAGCTCGAACATTTAATCATCCTCTGAATCCTCAGAATCCGGTTCTAGGTCAGGATCCTCCTGCTGCACTGCTTGGTTGCTGCAGATCTGCAACTTGCACATATCAGTGCATATGAGGCTATTGACCAGACATCTGCAATCAGGCAGCTTGCAAACCTGTGAACATTTGCAAGCCAGTAGCTCCAACATTACCTGTCAAAGATTTAACACTGAAGGACAGGGCAATGTGTTTGGGTGCCTTGACTTTGCCTCATGTCTCTGCATACACTATGTCCTGGCCAAATGATTTCATGAGACGCTGAATTCTTGGGGTTACACTGTCAATGCTATCAGGGTCGTTGGAGCCTGTGAGCAAGATGTGCAAGAAATACAAGAGGGATTCTTGAATAATATCAGATTTGACACTCTATCTCTGGTGGTCAGGATTGGTTGATATCTTTGGCTTTGGTCCTGATGTCAACCCTAAGTTGTTTGGCAGTCTTTGTTTGGAGTTCCTGGGCATCACCTCTTGACAGGGTCTTCAACTGTATCTACAGCGATTGGTTTTCCCTGACATGCTCCTAAATTGTCTGGATAGATGAGAAGTTTGCCATTATGATTTGGGAAGATGTGAAGAGAACCACCAAAATCGGTGTCAATCCTTTCACGTATGTGCTTTTTGTTGGAGTCCTGTACTTTATCCACACCAAAGTTCTTCTACGATGCTGCAAGTTTAGAGGTAATATCGGTCATCATCAGAACGTTTGGGGGTACCGAAAACCTAATCATGGATGTAATGAAAGAGTTCACTGTATGACTGACTAACAGCCCCCGCATATATATGTATCTTCATTTTTTTTTATCATTGGCACTAAGAAGACACTCCTGCTCTGAAGTATTGCTGCGTGTGTACAATCTATAGCAGGACCTGTGGTAGTGTGCTTCAGCGGTCACAATATCTGCGCTAACAATGCCAAGAATTCTGCTGTCCAGTCTTTGTGGCAGCATTCCTGATCTTAGCATCAGCTGTAAGTTCTCTGCATTTCACTAACACTCCTTGAGTCTTCTGTCGTTTGGCGTATTTTTTTTTTTCTGACAAAATATACAACTGGTTCCATATGTTCTTGAAGTGGATGGGCTTGCGCGACCAACCCTTGCATGACTGCCACTGGTAGTCTTCTTTTTTTTTTTTTGCAAAGATGCCAGCTAGTGCTTTCTTCATTATGAAGATGATACGACATATCCTGTGATAATTGAGATTTGGGATCTCTCCTTCAGGAGTGTCTTTTAGCTAACTCCAGTATATGGTCATGTTGCTGTATTTGAGCTGCCCGGAGGAGAGTGTTCCAAGAGTCGATAGATTTTGGTGTAATCAGGTTGTGAGTTTCATCTGAACAATGAATGAGGCAGTTTAGCCTTGGGCGCTTTGGAGGTGGTTCCGTACAAGGATGTTCAGTGTCCGCCATCATTCAGCTCTCTCACCTGTAACAGATAATAATATGGATTAAGAATCATACTGTGGTAAGGGTGAAGATGTAAATAATAATGATCAAGATCGGGATATCTGTAAAAAAAAGAAATTTTTAGTTTTTTGCCTTTTAGACGTCAAAAATTTGAAGAAACAAATTCCATTTAAAACAGGACTCATCACCCTACAGTCTCATCTCTATGACATTTTATCAAGAAAATACTTGTTTTAGTGTTATTGAACGAAATATAGCAAGAAAACGCATTTTTGTTTATTTAGCGGATAACATGCCTTCAACTTCCGGCTTCATTTGCACACATGTTGCATGTAGTATACGATGCGCCGTTTACTTGAAAAAGTGAAAATAGGAAAAAATTACCCTACGAAAATGACATTTTTCGTAAAAATAAGCCACAAAGCTACCAACATGGAAAGGCTATCATACTATTTTTTTACTTCTATTGATGCAACAGAAGTAAAAATGGAGTTAGATTTAAAATCATGAAAACAAAAGTTAAGAAAATTGGTTCCCAAACCTGTAAATGTCTTTTTCCTAAAAAAAAACTGTAGTATTAAACCGACTATTTCCTCATATATATATATATATATATTATATATATATATATATATATATATATATATATATATATATATATATATATTTATGTTTATGTTAGTTCCACAGGCTCCCTGTCAAAACTAGAATACTAGAATTATTTATTTATATATATATATATATATATATATATATATATATATATATATATATATATATATTTATATATATATATATATATATATATATATATATATATATATGTATATATATATTTATATAATGTTTTAACAGAAGAATTTATTTACATAAATATATATATTATAACATACATACACGAGATGTATGTATTAAGACCTCAGTTTTTTTAAATCTTAAAAGAAATATAAGTACATTTTTTTTTATTTGTGTAAAAAAGTAAATCAAGACCACCCACATCAGCATACAGAAGCCGTTCTCACCATTCCCTTAGTCATTAATTAAAAATTCGTCACGGCAGCTTTGGCTAACTTACTCCCTCCCAAACTCCACCGCCGTCCTGCAGCTTAGCTGTCTCTCTTTTTGCCACACCTAAAACACCTGCGTGCTGTCGGTTAAAATTTCAGTTCCAGGCAAACCGTCAACAACTCAGAGAAGCACCAGTGCTCAAATGTGACAAACAAAAGACAAAGATGAGAAGAGCGATAAAGCACAGTTCTGTCCATCCGTGACTCCCTCTATACCTTTGTGCAATGTCGAGATTTTTTTTTCTCCCCGAAGTCCATACTTGATGTACGGCGCTACTTCAAGACTCCGATTGTCCAAAGACAAGGTACAGTTGGTTTAGGAATTTGTCTCAACACACTGTTCTTTTCCTTCCTTAGTTTCTGTCTGCTCTCATATATAACTCATATCCCTATTGCATCTCCTTCAGAGAATAAATTGAAGTGGAAAAAATATATGTGTGACTTGCAACCAGAAGTGTTCATTTATTTTGCAATCTTGTGACAGTGTTGAATTACTTACCCTCTCTGCCTTAAGCAACTCCCTGTGTTCCACGGTACCAAGGTGGTCTATACAACCATTCTCCAAGTCCCAGGATGGAAGCTTGAAGAGCTACTGTTACCTATTATTTTATGATTGGTGATAATTGAGATAAGTATTTTATTCCATAAATTCTTGTCTTTCCATAAAAGGGCTTAACATTTTCTAGGGTTTTCATAGTGGCACTAATTGATTTGTTAACTAATGAAACCACGGATCTAGTGTCTTCAGCTCCTGTGTAACCATCTTCTGATTTATGCAATAATAATCTTAGTTAAATGTAACATTGCATTTCGCTTAAATCCATAAATTTTAATAACTTCCCTGTTTTCTGTTGTTACTTGCGTGGCACCCAGTCTTGTCAGATGCCAGTTAAATTTACAGTAAATGATAAACCTTGTGCAGCGACACATTTAACAATATATATATATATATATATATATATATATATATATATATATATATATATATATATATATATATATATATATATATATATATATATATATATAAACAGAACAGGAAGCCCCAACACAAACCAACAGGACAAGGGTCAGAGTTTGTTATAAAACAGATGTATCATGCTGAAGCCAGCTCATCCTCAGTTTGCAAATAAAAATAATAATACTATAAACAAAGTATTGAATACACCATTCATTTAAATTAAGTTGTATACAAATATGAATACCCAAGATGTCCTGGAAATTACGTTGGTTCCTCGCGAAGGTTACTGCAAGTCCGCTGTTACAGTAACTTGTGATTAATCTATAGAAAAAGGTCTAGGATTTTGAACCAGGAATTTTTTAATATCAGAACACACGCATCAAATGCAAAATTCACATCGAAAATAGCCAAATTGCCATTATTGGCACTACTAGCCAAACTGCTTACTGACTACTACTTAGTCATTATATATATATATATATATATATATATATATATATATATATATATATATATATATATATATATTATATATATATACCCTCTCCCACTTTGAATGCAAATAATACCTCTCTCTCTCTCTCCCTCCCTCTCCCCTTTCCCTTCCCTCCTTTTCCCTCCTCTCCCCTCTCTCGTCTCTCTCTCTCTCTCTGTCTCTCTCTCTCTGACCTGAGTTTCTTTGGGCGTGCCTGACCGTTTCGCTGTTATTCCTTCTTTTTTTCTACTCTCGAATAGGGAATTTTATTTTCTCTCTCCCTTAAACTTTAGATTCCAGGGCATAGTTTAAATTTTTTTGTTACTTAATTTTAAAGAATGATGTTTTTAACACTGTTTATAGTATTATCACTTGCATTTGCAGACTGAGGACGTGCTGACGTCAGCATGAAACGTATCTTTTATAATAAACTATGACCCTTGTCCTGTTGGTTTGTGTTGGGGCTTCCTGAGTCGTTGCTGTTGCTGTCTTGGTGAATTCCTGACGTATACACACACACACACACACACACACACACACACACACACACACACATATATATATATATTATATATATAATATATATATATATATATATATATATATATATATGAGTGTGGTGTGTGCATGTCTGTACTATATCACAAAGTTAGCAAATCGAATTACATTTTGGTCCGTTGTTCGATGCACCAGATCGTTAAGTCCGTTGCAAGGTTCAGAGAGGATTGAATTATTGGCTTTTTCCTGTCATCCAGGTTTTAGGATATCTGGGATCATTATAGATACCACTTGGTTTAAATAGGAAAGAATTTTTCTATAAATATAAATAAATTTGTGAATAATTACCAGATACTTGTAGTACAATGTGAAACAGAGGCAATGACCAAAAGGCAATGGCATGGAACAGAGCAAAAGAAGCTTTGGCAAAGAGGCCATGACATACTGACCATGGCATAAAGGCTATGTCACAAAAGGCTATGACAGAGGCCAAGACCTAAGACACAAGCTTATGGTACAGGTCTGTGACACAGGCTATGGTAAAAAAGCTATGACATAAGGTTATGACACAGCGGCTAAGAAAAGTCTATGACAAATTAGCTAAGGCAGAGATGCCGTGTCAAAGAGCTATTACATAGGCCATGGTAGAGCACGTAAGACACATTGACAATAGCTAAAAGACTACTGCACAGAGGCTATGGCACGGACCATAGTACAGAGTCTATGGGGATGTTTCAGTGGCAATGAGGCTATGACAAATATGCTATGGTGATAAGGGTAAGGCATAAAGCCTATGCACGTGATTTAAGACAAATAACTGTGGAACACGAGAATACTACGTAGCCACAACTCTTCAAGGAAAGTAAGGCATGTTGAGGCCCATGTATGCCCCCAAGAACCACTTGAAAATAAATGATCGAATGACCTCCACAGCGCCAGAAACGTGAGGATCCGTATTTATTTTTTCGAAACAATTTTAGTAATTCCGTGAGGTAAGTTGTAAGCCCGAGCTGTGCACGTCAGTGTCCATTGTATGACAATATCGATTATCGTTGTCGAAGGTCACACGTACCGTTCGATATGTATAAGTGCAAACAGATGTAGTGGGAGCAGTAAATAGAATCTCTCTCTCTCTCTCTCTCTCTCTCCTACTCTCTCTCTCTCTCTCTCTATATATATATATATATATATATATATATATATATATATATATATATATATATATATATATATATATATAAAGACTTATTATTCCATTCGAGGAGATATGTGTTCTCTAGTCGTCTTTGGTAACCTATTTGAATGACGGATGGAATTGACTTTCTGGCTCTAGTCTGTTTATGTCCGTTCTTAGTGTTGGTGACCAAAACTGTACTGCATATTCAAGATGAAGTTTAACTATTGATGTGTAGAGCTTCAGCACCGTTTCCTTGTTTCTGTGTTTGAACTGCCTCTTTATGTATCCCACTAGTATTTGAGACTTTTTTCAGCTTTTATGTAGTTTTGTGGATTTTAAGACCTTGGTAATAATAACTCCAAGGTCCTCTTCTTTTTCTACACTATTTATGTAATTGCCAAGCAGCATACAGTTGGCTTGTGGGTTGTTTGTTCCTATTTGTAACACTACAATTTTCTAAGTTGAAAGGCATTTGCCATCTATTTTACCACTCTCCTATTTTCCTTAGATCACTTCTTAAACTTTCTACTGTAGTTGGGTCTGCTCTATTTACGCCTAGTTTGGTATCATTTGCAAATTTAATTTTCATATTTGTCTATATATATATATATATATATATATATATATATATATATATATATATATAGTATATATATATGTATATATATACATACATATATATATCATATATATGTATATATATATATATATACATATATATATATATATATATATATATATATATATATATATATATATATATATGAAATTTACAGATGATACAAACTGGGTGTAAATACAGCAGACCCAACTACAGTAGAAAGTGATCTAAGGAAACTAGAAGAGTGTTCTAAAAGATGTCAAATGCCTTTCAACTTGGAAAAGTGTAAAGTATTACAATTAGGAACAACAACCCTCAAGCCAACTGTATGCTGCTTGGCAATTACATAAATAGTGTAGAAAAAGAAGAGGACCTTGGAATTATTATTACCAAGGTCTTAAAATCCACAAAACTACATAAAAGCTGAAAAAGTCTCAAATACTAGTGGGATACATAAAAAGCAGTTCAAACACAGAAACAAGGAAACGGTGCTGCAGCTCTTCACATCAATGGTTAAACTTCATCTTGAATATGCAGTACAGTTTTGGTCACCAACACTATGAACGGACATAAATAGGCTAGAACCACAAAGTTAATTCCATCCGTCATTCAAATAGGTTACCAAAGACAACTAGAGAATACAGGATATCTCCTCGAATGGACTAAGAAGTCTTTGAGACATCCTAATCCTTGACTCTCTCTCTCACTCTCTCTAAGTGGGAGCTCTTATTTGTTTTGAAACAGATTTGGTTTTGATTTACATAGATTTTTGGCATTATGCCAAGCACTAGGGCAAATAAGGCCATTCAGCGCTGAAACGGAAATTGACAGTAAAATGTTAGAAGGTGTTACAGCAGGAAAACTTCCCAGTTGCGCTATGAAACAACTGTTTGGAGAAGGTTGATAGTAAGTTAGAAGAGAGAGATTATGAACGGAGCTACAGTAAAAGAAATGAAAGTAGTTGCAGCTAGAGGCCGAAGGGACGCTGCAAAGAAACTTAAGTAATGCCTAGTACCGAATGAGGTGCACTGACTGCACTAACCCCCCCCCTCCCCCTCCCCCGGAGGTTTTGAAACAGGGGTTATGTAAAAATATATTTTAACGTTATTGAGATATGACAGAGAAATTATGTATGTATATAAGTACACACACACTCACTCACATACACACACACACACACACACACACACACACACACACATATATATATATATATATATATATATATATATATATATATATATATTATATATATATATATATTTATATATATATGTGTATATATATATATATATATATATATATGTGTGTGTGTGTGTGTGTGTGTGTTTATGAATGTACGTCTGTCTATTAACTACATGTGTTCTCTTTTATTATTAATAAGTATCAGTAACATACATTGATTTGCAAACAGTATTGTCTGTTAATCAATATGCATGCTCAGATTGGTTCCTTAGTTTTTTTAATAAACATTGTTCATTTTTACTTGCTTCTGCCTTCCTTTGTTTCCTCTTTCCTACGCCAGGGTCTTTTATTCTGTGGAACCATTATTCCTCCAAGGTGAAACTATGCTTCGCAATTTAATGAACTTTTGTCCATATAAAAATCCTTTTCTGCTCATGACAAAAATGTGCTCACGTTTTGAATGACATTAATAAAAACGATAATATTAATAACTTCTACTCCTACTGTACCAACCGACACTCAGGCAGAGGGAGAATCGCGTGATCACGACCAGCGGACTCGATCTACGTAGAATCACGTGTGGGAAAAAAGTGGAAATCAATTAAAGCCATGCCCGAGTGACTTCATGTATGTTTGTGTTGAACTCTTTTGTTATTTTATCTTTATTTATATGTTATTTACCAGTTATCAACTGTTATCTCAGCTTTCTCTTGTACATAACTGTGCATACCATTTTGAGCGCCCTCCCTCTGCAAAGTAATAGCCTGTGTCCCATATGAAGGCTCAACCTAGGACTGGAACCGCTGATCAGTGGTAAAGCATAAAGCAGACCAAAACTCAATGTTCTCTAGAAGTAGCTTAGATAAAAATGTAAAAAAAGTACATGTATTTTATGTATATATATATATACGTATATATATATATAGATATATATATATATATATATATATATAATATATATATATATATATATATATATATATAGTACATGTACCTTTTTTACATTGTTATCACTTTTTATGTATATTATTTACTAATTTAATGGCTGTTTATCATTTAATAATTTTTATTTCCATTCTCTACATTATGTATGATACTCGTAAATAGACGTTTAGGCCTTTAGAACTTTGAGCTCCAACTCCACCAATAATAGTAACCTACAATGACGACGAATTCTGTAAGCACTGAGTTTTGTTTAATAATAATAATAATAATAATAATAATAATAATAATAATAATAATAATAATAATCCTCTGGGACTATGGTATCAGAACAGATAGGGTGATACGTGCAAACAGACCAGACATGACGTTGATTGACAAAGCCAAGAAGAAAGTATCACTCATTGATGTCGCAATACCATGGGACACCAGAGTTGAAGAGAAAGAGATTTGAGTATTGGAAGTATCAAGATCTGAAAATAGAAAATAATGAAGGATATGGGATATGCCAGTGGAAATCGTACCCATAATCATAGGAGCACTAGGCACGATCCCAAGATCCCTGAAAAGGAATCTAGAAAAAAACAAAACTATAGGCTTGAAGTAGCTCCAGGACTCATGCAGAAGAGTGTGATCTAGAAACGGCACACATAGTAAGAAAAGTGATGGACTCCTAAGAGGCAGGATGCAACCCGGAGCCCCACACTATAAATACCACCCAGTCGAATTGGAGGACTGTGATAGAGCAAAAAAAAAAAAAATAAATAATAATAATAATAATAATAAAAATAAGACAATAATAATAATAGCCAGATAAGGTTATAATTGGTATTCAGCGTAAATACCGTAAAGGACGTCTTCCTCTGCCTTTGGCCCTATACATTCATATCTATATATATATATATATATATAGTATCTATATATATATATATATATATATATGTATATATATATATATATATATATATATACATATATATATATATACATATATATATATATATATATATATATATATATATATATATATATATATAGTGTGTGTGTGTGTTTGTGTGTGTGTGTTTGTATGTGTGTGTGTGTGTGGGTGCATGTATTTATGTTTATCTAGGACCAAGGGCAGAGGAAGACGTCCAAAGTAACGATATTTCTTTATTGCTGTTGAACGATTCAAGACATCTGTCTCATTATCAAAGCTGGAATAATACATTAAAATATAAATATTAAAAAAACAGACTCATACTTAAAATTACAACCAAAATATAAAATAAAGTTATATGAGAGAAAATAAGTGTAGAAAACGTTACCATTCGGACAATAACAAAAGCTGAGTGAGATGAACTAAGAGTTGCAGGCCGGGG
>NC_061104.1:32385595-32405595 GCF_015104395.2 Macrobrachium nipponense
AGGAGAAAGACAGAAAGAACAGAGGACTGGCACAACAAACCAATGCACGGACAATACATGAGACAGACTAAAGAACTAGCCAGCGATGACAATTGGCAATGGCTACAGAGGGGAGAGCTAAAGAAGGAAACTGAAGGAATGATAACAGCGGCACAAGATCAGGCCTAAGAACCAGATATGTTCAAAGTACGATAGACGGAAATAACATCTCTCCCATATGTAGGAAGTGCAATACGAAAAATGAAACCATAAACCACATAGCAAGTGAATGCCCGGCACTTGCACAGAACCAGTACAAAAAGAGGCATGATTCAGTGGCAAAAGCCCTCCACTGGAGCCTGTGCAAGAAACATCAGCTACCTTGTAGTAATAAGTGGTACGAGCACCAACCTGAGGGAGTGATAGAAAACGATCAGGCAAAGATCCTCTGGGTACTATGGTATCAGAACGGATAGGGTGATACGTGCAAACAGACCAGACGTGACGTTGATTGACAAAGTCAAGAAGAAAGTATCACTCATTGATGTCGCAATACCATGGGACACCAGAGTTGAAGAGAAAGAGAGGGAAAAAATGGATTAAAGTATCAAGATCTGAAAATAGAAATAAGAAGGATATGGGATATGCCAGTGGAAATCGTACCCATAATCATAGGAGCACTAGGCAGGTCCCAAGATCCCTGAAAAGGAATCTAGAAAAAACTAGAGGCTGAAGTAGCTCCAGGACTCATGCAGAAGAGTGTGATCCTAGAAACGGCACACATAGTAAGAAGAGTGATGGACTCCTAAGGAGGCAGGATGCAACCCGGAACCCCACACTATAAATACCACCCAGTCGAATTGGAGGACTGTGATAGAGCAAAAAAAAAAAAAAAAAATAATAATAATAATAATAATAATAATAATAATAATAATAAGAATAATAAATAATAATAATAATAATACTAATGTCAATGAAAATTCTCATTCCAATGGAATGAGATTTACGATTCAATTTAAAGTATGTTGTTCTTTGTTTAGGATTGCTCCTGCCATCATCTACAGTGTTCTCGTAGCGTCTGTACGAGTTCAAAATCACAAGGACGCTGATAAGCTGAGAACAGTACTTACTAAATTGTCTGACTGTAAAAAAAGAAAATAAAAAGTAAAATAAATAAATAAATGAACTTGTATACGTACCAAGATGAAAATTGAAACACAAATATCAATGGATGGATAGTTTTTCTTGTATGATTAATATTTTTATTGAATTCTTAATCTATTTTTTATTGTATAAAATGATCATGAGCAGCTTGCGTGAGATGAGGGGTGAAAAGTGTATTGTGATTTCCGTAGATTATCTGCAAGTATCTCTAAGCTCGCATCTATGTCCGTTTAGTGTATTCGGGAATATCGTAGCAGTGTACCTATGCTACGACTACCATTAGATTTAAGAGAGCCTGTAATACTCTCTGGTCTTCCTCCTTTGCCTATTTGTAGTTCCTCAAGCGCTGTTTATATTTGTATATGCAGTAGTTATTTTGTTCTTGACTCAACACTTGACTGATAACTACCCTCATTCTGTTCTCTTAGGTCCAATTTTCTTCTCGATCTTCTTTCTTTTAGGGAAAGATAGCCTAGCAGTTTCTTTACTATTCCCACTTGTTTCCTAAGAATATTGCTGTATGATGTTGCATCCTCCTCCCCCCCGCCTCCTCTATCCTCTCTCTTCTCCTCTCTTCTTCTTCTTCTTTCTTCTTCTTCTTCTTCAGTTTGTGGATTTATCAACCTTAGTAATGTGTAAGCTATTATCATTCTTCAATTCTTTTAAACTTTTTCTGTAACGAGCGGGGAAGTTATTTTTCATGATAGGTCATGCGTAGTACTATATGTCATGCCTTTGATAAATGTCCTAAAATGATTTTGTGGTAGGTCAACAGTATTTTTCAAACTTACGTATATAGAGATGTCGCTATTGATAAAGCTGAGGGTTTGTTACAAATGAAGAAAGACAACCGAAAGCCTAATGCACGCAACTGCATTATCACTTATTTGTTTGCTTGATAAATTCACCACACAATCACTTCTAAGAAAGCATTATTGGTCCAATCACTGTCGTGATAAGGTTGTTTAATTTTCTGTCCAGTTTTCTAATCAAGTTGCCTGTAATCTACTGAAGTTTTCCATATATTTCTTGCCTTATTGCGTGTTTCCAATCAGCGGGAATCGAGTAGTTGAAATTACGTCGGGCTTTTTCCAGTTTTTTAAATTTCTCCTTTTCCTCTATTTTCGCGGCAGCAATGTGACGTTTTAACATCATTGAAGAAAATTCGTTAAAAGGATGTTGATCGTATCTTCTTATGCCTGGCGGAACAAGTGTTACCCAAATCATTGCTACCACGCCGCATAAGAAGATACGATCAACATCCTTTTAACGAATTTTCTTCAATGATGTTAAAACGTCACATTGCTGCCGCGAAAATGGAGGAAAAGAAGAAATTTAAAGAACTGGAAAAAAGCCCGACGTAATTTCAAACTACTCGATTCCCGCTGATTGGAAACACGCATTAAGGCAAGATATATATGGAAAAACTTCATAAAACTACAGGCACCTTGATTAGAAAACTGGATAGAAATTAAACAACCTTATCAACGACAGTGATTGGACCAATAATGCTAGAAGTGATTGTGTGGTGAATTTATCAAGCAAACAAATAAGTGATAATGCAATGCGTACATTAGGCTTTGGGTTGTCTTTCTTCATTTGTAACAAACATCAGCTTTATCAATAGCGACATCTCTACATAAGGTTTGAAAAATACTGTGACTTACCACAAAATCATTAAGGACATTATCAAAGGCATGACATATAGTGCTACACATGCCTATCATGAAAATAACTTCCCCGTTCGCTACAGAAAAAGTTTAAAAGAATTGAAGAATGATAATAGCTTACACATTACTAAGGCTGATAAATCCAATAGTTTAGTAGTTCTGGACAAAACTGACTACATATCACGCATGCATACTTTACTAGAAGAAGAAATAACTTACAAAAAACTCTCAAAAAATCCGTTGGACCAAGTAATAAAAAACTTTAATATCAATATCAAACAAATTACCTTATTTTTATGGCCTAGTCAAAACTCATAAGGAAAACAAACCTATGCGCCCAATTATTAGTGCTGTAGGATCAATTGCTTATAAACTATCTAAATATCTTACTAAATTGTTATCCCCGCTACTAGGAACTGTATCTAATTCACACATCCGGAATTCTCTTGATCTTGTGGAAAAATTAAATAACATTGTACTAAACCCTAGCGATATCTTTGTCAGTTTTGATGTATGTTCCTTGTTTACAAAAGTCCCTATTGACTCCGTGCTAGAATATTTAAGTAATGAACTTGTACTGCATGAATTGCCTATGTCCGTCACTCACATAATGTCATTGATTAAGTTATGCATTTGTGATTGCAGATTTATTTTTAATGGAGAATATTACCAACAAATATTTGGTATGGCCATGGGTAACCCTTTATCACCTCTCCTTTCAAACTTATATATGGAATTTTTTGAAAGACAACACCTCCCGAATATCACACTTGTCCCCTTAAAATGGTACAGATATGTAGATGACATCTTAGTAGTCTTACCTGTTGGTATCGACGTAAATGATTTATTGTGTAAATTGAATAATTTAGTGCCATCCATAAAATTCACTGTTCAAATTGAAAATAACAAATGGCATCCTTTCCCTAGATGTATTAATACAGAGAATCTTCCAATGTAAATTCAGTATTTATAGAAAACCCCACAAATAATTTAACATATGTACATTTTTATTCTAGCCATCATCTTAATATTAAAATTTCCATTTTTTCTTCCATGTTCCTATGTTCTTTGCGTATCACGAGTCCACAATATCTTGACCAAGAAATAGAATACATAAAAAAGATAGGAAACGATCTCTGCTACCCACCTCATATAATTGATTTATGTTATCAAAAAGCTCACAAGAGGTTTTATTAGTTGTTGCTATTAATGAAAAAGAAATGCCTAAAAATATACTTAGCTTACCTTACTTTCGTGGATTTGAAACCATAAAATCAATATTTAAATCGTTTAATGTTAATATAGTGTTTCTCTTATAACAATACCATTAAAGATATGCTAATTAAGAATAGTCCCATAACAAATAACAAATCATTTACAAAATTTCTTGTAAGGATTGCCCATCGTTTTACGTTGGTCAGTTAGTAAAAAATTTATGTGTACGTATTAAGCAGCATATGTATTCAGCTAGAACAGCCCAGACTTCAAATGCACTGTTTATCCATCTGAGTGAAAAATCTCATTGTATTTATTTGGGGGATCCTCGTAACTGCTAGATCTAATGATTATGTTTCAAGAAATTTACTGTAATCAGCATTATACAAATCACTGATAAAAAACGACCCTAAATCTTAGTCCGGGAATGTACCATTTGGACCCATATATTTGTAAGATGTTTATGAAGGACCCTTAAAAATAAATGAACTATAATAAATTAGTCCCACGTGTATATACTTTATATCTCTCTCTCTCTCTCTCTCTCTCTCTCTCTCTCTCTCTCTCTCTTGCTCGATATACTTATATTTTTTTGTCTTTTCATTAATAATTTTTTGGGGAACATTTTTGTAAATTTCATGATAATAAGTTGTATATGCCTCCATTTTTTCAAAATGTATTGTTACCCTGGGTGAATCATCTGTTGACCGCGTGTGTATCCTCCAAGGTGTGGCTGCCCTCAGGAGTTTCCTCGTTTCTGTAGATGTGAAATAGACCTTATTGCTAATCTTGTAGTGTCAGTTTGGATATTAAGCCTACCTTGACTATGTTTTTTCCTCTCTGCAGATCAGTTGTGCCTGAGTAAGGGTCGAACTAGACGGAAAGTGCTTGGCTATCTCGCTATTCATTTTTTTCCTTCTTGGGTAAAAACCTTTATTTATGCATAGCATCACGTTTTATATACTTCGTGATCAAGTTATTCATATATATATATATATGTGTGTGTGAGTGTGTGTGTATGTATGTATGTATGTATATATATATACATACTATATATATATATATATATATTATATATATATATATATATATGAAGATAAAAGGCCCATAAAACTATTTTAAAAACGTTGCAACCATATATTTCGAGCTCTTGCTTCTGTGCTCCTGATCACTGGTAAAATTATTTTTACCAGTGATCAGGAGTACAGAAGGAAGTGCTCGAAATATATGATTGCAACGTTAAAATAGTGTTTTATGGCCCTATTATCTTCATATTATACTGTTGTATTACAGTAAAACACATTCATGTATATATATATATATGTATATATAGATATATATATATATATATATATATATATATATCTCTATATATATATATATATATATATATAGATCTATATATCGATATCTATATATATATATATATATATATATAGTATATATCTATATGATATAGATATATATAGATATAGATATATATATAATATATATATATATATATATATAGACTATCTATATATATATATCATATATATCTATATATATATATATATATATAGATATATCTATATAGATATATATATATATATATATATATTATATATATATATATATATATCTGATATATCTATCTATATATATATATCTATATATATATATATATATATATATATATATATATATATATATATATATATCTATCTATATATATCTATTTATATCTATCTATATATATATATATATATATATATATATACTATATATATATATATATATAATATATAGGTATGGGATACGGAAAGACATGGCTCATTACATAAAGGCAAGAAATAAATATTACATCAATACAAAACAATTTCTTTAGCAAGTTAACGTAAAATCATTATAAAGTTAAAGAATTTCTAAGTAAAATTACGAATTAAAAAATCTCAACAATGTGTATTACATCAATACATAACACATTCCAGAAATGGAAATGTAATATCATAAAATATTAGAATATTTCTCAGTAAAATTACGAATTAAAAAAAAATATATAAAAATATTAAAAAATGAGGTACCTTGCTCAAGCAGAGTCCCTCCGTTATGTGTCAGGACGGTGGAAAAAAGTCAAGAAGAGGCAAAGAACATTTGCCCATATCAATTTTAACAAGCTAAAACCAAGATGGGCACCATTTTTAATCAACAGGATCTTGGTATTCTTAAGAAACTAAAAGAAAACGGTAATATCATTTTTTTTAGACCCGATACAGGCAAGGGAACCGTCATAATGAATAAAAACAGAGTATATTCACAAAATGGAAACAATTCTGAAAGATGCTACCAATTTTAGAAACATGGGTGACATTGACTACAAACTAATTTTTAGAAACGAGGACAGAATAAACCGGTTCTTGAAAACTTTGAAAGATAATAAAACGACAGATCAAACAACTTACGAAAATCTTTATATCCCTATGAGACCCATCTTTCATCCTATACTATACCAAGTTACAAAATAGTTAAATTATTGACACCTCTATTAGAGAACCATTTTTAAAAATGAATACAATCAAACCAACTCTCTTGATTTTAAAAACAGTATTTTATGCCAGGACTCTGACCTAACCATGGCAAGCTTCGACGTTGAAGCACTTCACTAATATATCTGTGAAGGAAACCATCAGCTTTATTTTAGATACTATTTTTTTACAGAAGACGATACTACATATAGTGGCTGTAAACGTGATGATTTTAGAATATTGTTAGAATTATCAGTGCGGGACACTGCTTTCATTTTTAATGGACAGGTTTTATTAGAAAATAGAGGGTTTAGGTATGGCAATCCCCTAAGCTGTACATTCGCCAATATTTTTATGCTCAAAATTTGAAAGTGAAGAAGAAGAAGGCATCGTAACAGGATACTGTAAGGACAACACTTTTTCCTTATTTTCATTGTAACCAATCATCAAGTGGCGTTGTCCTTACTTCCATCCGATGAGCGTTCCGCGGCCTTTTCGCTGATGTATAACACTTGCAATTCCATTATATGTACGCTTTATTATATCTAAATGAATGTCTGTAAGAAAACACAAATTTACCGTATTCATTTAGATATAATAAAGCGTACATATAATGGAATTGCAAGTGTTATACATCAGCGAAAAGGCCCGCGGAACGCGTCTATCGGATGGAAGTAAGGACAACGCCACTTGATGATTGGTTACAATGAAAATAAGGAAAAAGTGTTGTCCTTACAATACCGTGTTTAACATTCGCTCTGTACATTAGCCTTTATTTTTTGGTGATGTAATGTACTCAAGCACTGATAACAATGCATGGAGCATCGTGAAGTGATGTGAGTACACAGACTTAATTGGAAAACGTTTATAAGTACAGGAATAGTGCGAAATAGAGATTAAAAATAGACCGGGGTACTTGGAAACGTTTGTTTATACCCAAGGCGTTTGCCTTGGGAAGGTCCGTTTTTTATGATAAAGTTTACCCGTTCTCTTTGTTCTTTATGAGATACAGTACTAAAACCAACATGGATTCGTTTCCAAGCTTTTTAAGGAGAAAGGACTCCATTGTGTTTACAGTTCCTGGGAGGTTATATGTCCATCGAAATGTATGTATTTGTGTTATTCAGAAAATTGAAACTTGATATTGCTGACATCTTGGGGGGTACAGAATGTGAGCAGGAATAAAGTAGTAGTTAAGTTCAGCTCAGAGAACAAATTCTTGGAAATAGTAAGACAATTTGAGGATAAGCAGATCAAGATAGTGAGGTAGATAGCGTGAAAGCTGTAAATATAAGTACCTCGTATACATATGTATCGATAAGGAATGCACCTTTGAATTGTCTGATGAATTGATAATAAACATTATGAGCAGGTATGGAAAAGTGGATTCAATAAGAAGCAACAGATTCAGTATGGGATCTGAAAGGCCTGCTGAATGGGATACGAACAATAAAGATAAGATTAGAGACAATATCCTTCATCGATAAGTGTATCTGGTTTTAACTTCAAGTATATTATATAATGGGCAGAAAAGAACCTGTTACAGATGCGGACAAGAAGGCCATCTAGTGAAAGATTGTAACATCGATATTATGGAAGGAACTAGTATGTGGAATGAAAAAGACTTTCCTGACATAAGCAGGCAAAGAAATGATAATAAATCAGAGAAGGATAATGGTGATAACAGAAGAAACAAAACAAGAGAAGGAATAACATTGAGGGACAAGAGGTAAAGGATAGCCAAAGAGGAATTGATATTAGTGAAGATGAAACCGATGTATACACAAATAGTGCAGCTGACAAAAAGGTCCAAGAGAAAATACTCAGGAAAACCAAGAAGGAAAAAAATAAATAAGGAAGAAGGATTAGAGGAGGGGAATGAAGATTATCGAATGAGTGAAGACAGTGGCGACGAGATATATGCTCCTTTGCAGTTATCTCCTGATGACATTGTGCAAGTAGAAACAGAAGGAGAAGATGTGCACAAGGAAGAAATTATAAACGGAAGAAAGGTGGAATACGAAGACAATATGCAAATCGTAACCGAAGAAATAGTCAACAGTGAAGAAGACGAGCGAATGTCAACGGAAAAACTTCATAAAGAAGGAAAGGGTGAAGGTGAAAATGGTATGGATGTTGAGTCTATGAGGAAATATTCCTAAGGAAACCTTAATAGGGAGTGGAAGAGAGGCAACATACAACTAAAGAAAAGGGTAATAAGAATAGGACGGAGATAAAAGTCAAATACCAGTACGACAAAAATGGCAAGCAACTGTTAACGACAGTTCAGGTGTAAAAATTACCATTAAAAAGGACAATGGACAGAAAACTTAAAATTATTGAATAATAGCGAAGGAGAATGTTCCGTTTTTTCTGAGTTGTCAAACCCCCTTATAAATGAAAGCCAGGATATGTTTGTTGATAATGTATTATGAATGGAATAAAGTTAATATTATCTGGCGTCGTGACTACCAGGATCATTGACGCCGAATGAAGCCATTTGGACAACCAATTTGGGAAAAATCCACACACACATCATAAAACTCTAAAGTTCCGCATCAGTTATTGTACTATAGCTAGCGCAAAGATGCTACTTACGTATTAAACACCACCAAAGCTTAATTATTATTATTATTATAAAAATATAGTTTTAACCAGGCCACGGAGCTGACCTTCAGCTCCAATGGGGCTGGCCCAAAGGATAGATAAAATGCAAGGTCAAGGCCAAAAGCCACGAGCTTGGACCAAACAGTCTTATAGGATAATAAATAATGAATTAAGATTAAATAAAGGCAAAGGCTTTCATACTAGAACACAAACAGGCAATAAATACATTTATTCACGTTTCCATACATTCATTCTAAAAACCCAAAGCTAAAACTAACACACATACATGAAAGCGAAATACCTAAATTTCGTTAAAAACCCCAACTTCTTTTAAAAATTCAACAACACACTCATAATCATGCTGCTCTTCTCACCCAATATCTTTGTCAAACTGTAACTACCATCTCTGTCTCTTTTGTCTTTAAAGTGCTGCTCTCTCAGTTCCCGATGACTAGGACATTCAACTAGCAAATGCTTAATAGTCACCGGGACGAGACAGTCATCACAAGTAAGGTTGGTATTCACCACTCATGAGATACCCATGTGTCAATCTTGTATGTCCTATACGGAGGCGGCATATCGTTATTCCCATTTCCTAGGCATAGATTCATATTTCCAAGGGTGTGTACGTGTGGCAAACTCTTTCATTTTATTTGGTCCTGCTTCGTTCCATTGCTGTTCCCATAATCTTGCAATGAACTTTGATATACTAGGAAAAAAAGTCTCTATATGGTACAGCAATTGGTCTTGGGTATCATATTGGTTGCTGCTGATTTAGCTAGTTGGTCTGCTTTTTCATTTCCATATATATTTACATGCGCTGGGACCCAGCAAAAAGATATAGTAATCCCTCTACGCTGATGTAGAAATACCCACTGTGAGATTTTCAATGTAATTGGATGATCAGTATTAAAAATTTTTTCAAGTGCCTGTAATGCACTTTAGGAATCACAAAAGATGGTGATATTAGTGGAATTCTGGAGGGTTGCAATATGTTCCAATGCTGTTAAAATTCCATACAGTTCCGCTGTGAAGTTCGATGCTACGATGGGTAGTGCTCCTCTGCGACTAAAAACATCACTAAAAACTCCATATCCGACTCCATCATCAGTTTTGGAGCCATCAGTAAAAACAAATGTAGAGCCTGAGTGCTCTGCAGCATGTTCTAAAAATAATACTCTGATTTCTGTATCTGATTTTCTCTTTTAATACCTTTAAATATTTACAAAATTTAATTACAGGTAATTTCCATGCTGGGGTAATTGGTAAATTAACTGGACATACAGGATTTCTTGACATATTCATTTTTTCCAAGATCTTTTTCACTCTAAAACTAAAAGGCTTAGGAAACCTTGGATGATTTTCATAAAAGTTGTTGAAAGAATTTCTATTTGCTGCTTCAAAGGCTTTAGAGTTGGGTTTCTCTGAACCCTAAACCAGTATCTGATAATTGATGATTGGCGATATAACTCTAGTGGGATTTCTCCCGCATCAATAATAATAAACTTAAGATGGGAGAAGATCGAAAGGCACCTGTTGCCAAGCGTTATACCGGTATGATGTACTGAATCTAGATAGCAAGACGATTAGATGAAGCAGAAGAATATATTTCACATCCATAAAGTAATTTTGAAATAATAAAGTGATTTGTGTAGCTTTATAACTGTCCTGCCTGTCTGCACCCCAGTTGGTATTAGATAATACTTTCAAAATACTTAAAGCTTCAAGGCACTTGGTTTTAATGTGTTTCAGATGGGAAAGCCAATTGAGTTTTTTGTCGAATATGAGGCCTAAGAAGCGTACCTCTTCAACACAGGGTATTCTATGGTTGTACAGATAAAGGTCTGGGTCGGGGTGTACTCCCCGAAGGTGGCAAAAATGCATAACAGTGGTCTTACTGGCCGATATTTTAAATCCTTGTTGTTCAGCCCAGTTTACTATCTTTATTTATTGTCAATTGTAATTTCCTTTTTGCAACTGACATTCGTGATGCAGCAACAGATATTGAAAGATCGTCTACGAATAGGGTACTCAATACATCCTTGGGTATAACAGACGCGACTCCATTTATTGCTAACGCAAAAAGTGTGACACTAAGCACACTCCCTTGTGGGACACCCTCTTCTTGGCATCTTCTATCTGATAATGTGCTGCCCACTTTAACTTGAAAATATCTACGTTTCAAGAATGCTTTAATGAATAGGGGCAATTTTCCTCGTAGACCACAGGTATGAATTGTCTTAAAAGAATGCCATGCCTCCAGCAGTATCATAAGCTTTCTCAATATCAAAAAAATAGTTATATGGTGCTGCTTGGAGGCAAATGCTTCACATATGGAGGTTTCCAGCTGCAGTAGGACATCTACTGCCGAGTGCATCTTTCTAAATCCACATTGTGAGGGTGAGAAATACCATCACTCTCTAAATACCAGACAAATCTTGTATTCACCATTTTTTCCATCAACTTGCATAAACAGCAAGTTAGTGCTATTGGTCGATAACTAGCCACTGAAAAAGGGGTCTTTACTGGTTTAACAAAAGGTAATACAAAAGCCAATTCCCATATGACTGGGTAGCTACTTTCATGCCATAATCTGTTAATTATACTTATTATAAATAGTTTTGTATTTTTTGAAATATGCCTAAACATTTGATAGGGAATTTCATCCGAACCTGGGGCAGTGTTAGTGCTGCTGGCCAGGGCAGCATCAAATTCCCTTTCTGTAAAGGGTAAATTATATGGCTCTATCTTATCTGTGGAAAAGTCTAATCGCAGTTGTTCTTCTCTTCTTCTATATTGATATCCAGGGGAACTGTCAGATTTTTGAAACTTGGGCAAAATGATTCGGCGAGTTTATCACTTACATCTTTTGCATCGGTGATGAGGTTGTCATTAACTTTAAGTACTGGGGGAGGACTAGGAGTAAATTTCCCAGCAATCTTTTTTTATTTTCTTCCATATACTGCAGATAGGTGTTCGGTGGTTAATGGACGATACAAATGACGCCCATGACTGCCTTCTAGCAGTTTTCATTGCCTTTCGAAAACGTGCTCTATTCTGTTTGTATATTATCATGTTTGCTATAGTTCGGTGTCTACGATAACGTGTAAGTGATGTTCTTGTGACTCGGTGTAACAGTGTGAGCTCTTCACACCACCACGGGACTGGGCGTCGCCTGAAAAGACCTGTAGTTTTTGTATAGAATGTATACCTGCTGTATGGAATGTCCCATTTAATAAATCGATTGCATCATCTGCCGTTGGAAGTCATTTGCGTCACTTTCTATTTCGCTTAGTTCTTGAAATTTGTTCCAGTCGCTTTTTTTTCAACATTCACCGTGGAGATCTTTGAACTGGTGGGTCATCATTGGAATTTATTATTATGGGAGCATGGTCACTGCTTTGCCAGTCATCATTCGTCTTCCATCTGAAATCCATCGTGCAATTGGAACTAGATATTGTAAGGTCTAAGCATGAGACTGTACCTGTCTGGATATGGTAATGAGTGGGTTCTCCGGTATTTAAAAGTCCTAAATCTTCATTTTCTATTATGGAAGCTATAATATTCCCTTTTTGATTTGATGTCACATCTCCCCATAAGGATGTCTGCCATTGAAGTCTCCCATGAGAAGAAATGGTCGTGGAAGCTGATGAAGTAAATCAATTAGTTTCTTCTCGAGTGATGGGATTGTTTGGTGGAAGATAAAGGGAACAGAGTGGTGTATTTTCGTCTTAGGTGAATTTGAACCGCAACAGCCTGTAAAGGAGTATTTAGTGGGATTGGAAAATGAGGAAGGTCCCTGCGAACATAATAAGGCAACCTCCATGTCTTCCCACTTCCAAATTATATTGTGTTCTATATGATATATACTCTCTAGGGCAAGGTGTGTGGACATCAAGCATTGTTTTCTTGTAAACATACAGCAATAGGGGAGTATTTATAGAGTAACACTTTAAGTTCCTCATATTTTGCACGAAGTCCCTGACAATTCCACTGTAAAATTGAAGAGAAGGTGTCTAGGTTTTGGAGGGTAGTCCTCTATTCAAGGTCATTTTTGAATGCTTAGTGGATGGGAAGCTTTGCTTGTAAATTTTTGATGACGATTGTTTTTCTTCGCCAGTTTGCTCATTGATTTTGGTTTTGTCTTTTGTTGGAGTTAATGGAGGAGAGGATGAGGGTGTTCTTACCCTCTTCATTTGTTTTTTTTCCCTCTAATTCCATTAAATCAGGCAGAGATTCTGCCTGAGATAATGCAGAAGGTGGAGTAGAGGGAGGTTTGTTGAGGGATATCCAGTTTGTTATATGGAACGTTATTTTATCCGTCTTTGCCGATTGTGCTCTAACCTTACTAGGCTGAGCACTTGGCCCAGTATGTCGGGCCACAGGAGTAGAAGCATCTTTATTGAGGATGAAGAAGGATCAGCAGATTGGAGTGGAGCCCTAGTGGTGGAATGTTGAACCACAGGGGCTGAGGCATCCTTCATTGAGGATGAGGAAGGAGTAATGGATTGAAGTGGAGCCCTTGTGGTAGTAAGGGCTTTAGAATAACTCTTGGCTCTTCCCAAGAGTCGTCTTGCATGTCCAATACTGATGTGCTCGTATATGCTTTATTAACTGCTTGCTGTTTCAACTTTAAATTCTTCACAATATTTTATTACTGATTTGTGCTCTAGCTGACAATTAATGCATTTAGGTATATCTGAGCATGGGCCATGTTCTAGGGCAGAGCAATTATTACACATCTTATTATTTTTACAAACTTTAGATGGATGACCAATTTAAAACAATTAAAAACACTGTAATGCTTTTGGTTGAAAAGGTCTAACTCGCACTCTTTCATTTTCTATTACTATATGAGATGGTACATTACTGTCTTCAAAAGTAAAATCATTCATGTTGCCATTTGGGACCTTTTTCACTTTCCATACAGTTGGTGGACACATATCTAAAATTTCTTCTTCAGTAAACTCGTACAAGTCTCTATCAAAAACAACACCTCTTCCATAGCTAAAATTTAGGTGAGGACTAATTTTCTCTATTATATCGTTGTTATCAACTTTCGTCATTGTTAGCATCTGTGACTGAGTTTTAGATTTTGCATGAATAAGTACAGAGCTCTTACCAAATCTAGTAATGTCACCACTCATTATGCCACCTATTTTTTGCTGAAGGTATCTACTAAACTTGTAATAGTTGAAGTTCTCCTCCTTGGCTTTAACTACCAGCCATTTAGGAGGTTGGGGGACTCTTATTTTGTCAACGTTGCTACTATTGGAGTTGATTGGATTCCATTCTGCAGGTTTATAAATGTCTAAGTTTCTTGGGGTTTTATCCGTCAAGGCTCCTTTAACTAATGAGTTACATACATTCAAGGTATCAATACTACAGGTTGCTTTAAAAGCATCTTCATGTTTATCAAATGTTACCCAAGCTTCCATTTTCCTTCTGTGTCAAGAAAGCTCATACGAATCTCTGCTATATTGCCAAACATGTTCAAAGATGTCGAGATATCCTCATAGTTACACTGAAGTGGAATATTTTTCATATGTATAAACTTTCAAATGCGTCACTCTACTATTATTGGCATCTGGGGGGTTCAAAGAATGGTCTTTGTTTGAGCCAGAAGTCGTCACGGTGCCAGTGAGTCCATTTTAAAACCCAGGGGATGTGGGTTCATAGTCCGGATCCATATTTCGTTTACTAAAAAAAAAAATAAAACTCTTACTACTTGGTTATATCAAGAAAGTATCGTGAGTCACTCAGGTATTCACATTCTCCACAATGGCACTAGTGAGAGTTGACTCCCAATGGTCCCACCCATACCCTACCCATACAGGATAGCACCAATACGTTTGTGTGGCCCAGGTATAAGCCAATCCGCCTGCTGGGAGCTCTGATTCCACTAATGGGAATCAACTCCCCACCACAAACGTATTGGGGGTGGGCTTCCGGACAAAAGCCAGGAGTCCCACCCCAGAAAACCAGCTCCCCCTGGATTCCGATGAGCCAGTCCCTGGAGATGGTTCCGCCCTCAAGATAGCAATGGGAAAATCCCATTACTTACTCTCAGGTCCAACCATATCAGATGGTGACTCAACCACCACAACTCCCACTATTAGCTTCAAATGCAAACCCTTCCTAACCAACGATCCCTTCTCAGACTCACCTTAGTAGTTAAATTAGACGAAAGTGGAAATGTCCACACCATTTATTAGCCAAAAGTTTGTAGGCGTTCCGTCAGGATCCGGCCTTCACACGAGTGAAGGCAGGATCCCTTACCCCCTCACCACGTGAAGGAACCTACTCGAGGGGTGATAATGTATTAGATCATGTCTATTTAGTGATCAGAACTCTGGTAAACACAAACATGAGGATGATGATAGTAGTAATGGTAAAATAAATGTTCTAAACTGGCTAAAATAGGTAAATATTGGTATGTATTTATTTTAATATTTCCTTAAAATGGCTTTAGTCACTGCTTCTTAAATATTTTGTGGTTTAAATGAGCTTAATAAGCAGTTGAAAGTAAAGATGTTAGTGATCAATATAAAATTGATGTATATTTCTTCAGAAACATAATATTAGAGATGTGAACAGGATAAAACTATTTAGAGGACTACTTTGAGGTTGTAATGAATATGCCTACTAGCTTTAAAGGTGGCACGTGTTTTCTGTTTAATAAAAGTCAAATATTTCAGTAATTAACAGTGAAAAGGATGACACTGGAACATATTATTCCACAAGGATACGGTATAATGATATAAACCTCTCCTTATTGAATGTATACGCACCATCAGGCTCAAGTAAAAAGAGAGAGAGGGAGAACTTGTTCTCTGTGGATATTTTGTATTATTTAAGGAACAACATATCAAATTTGATTTTTGCTGGTGACTTCAATTGCGTACTGTCGGGTAGAGATGTTAGTACAGGTAATGAGAGGTATGTATCAAAGGTCTTAAATCTTTAGTACAGCATTTGGGATTGAAAGACGCTTGGTTTTCAATGAACAATATTCCCGAATATACGTACTTCTAGGTAATTATGCTTCAAGAATTGACCGATGTATGTGACTGATTTGTATAGTAATATTAAGAATTGTAAAATATTCCATTATCTTTAACAGACCATAATATGATATTAACTGAATTTCTGCTTAATAATCGTTGTAAAATAGGTAGAGGAATATGGAAGTTAAATGTTTCATTATTGGAGGAGGCACGACTTCATGGAGAAATTTGAAAGATTATGGCACTTTTTAAAAAAGGAAATAATTATACTCCAACATTATGGAATGGTGGGATACATTTGTGAAACCAAAATTAAAAGAGTTTTTCATAAGGCTGTCTAAACAAGCTATACAAGAGAAATATGGCACTCTAAGATTTTTGCAAAATTATCTTGAATACTTATCAAGTAAAGCCTCTGTAGGTTACAATAAATTTGAAGAGATGAAGGCTATAAAAGATAGAATGAAATCAATAAAAGATGAAATATGTGAAGGTATAAAGGTTAGGTTAAGGACAGAAGAGAGAATAAAAGGAGAGAGATTATCTGCAAATTATTAGGTAAAGAGAAACTCAGAGGGATGCGAAATAGTATTAGGCAACTGAGGTTAGAAAGCGGTGTGACGCTCGACAACACAGAGGCGATAGTCTGTCATGTAAAGGATCACTATGAAAAACTGTTCACAAAGATAAATACTGATGAACAGCTACAAGATAGTTTCCTTAATTGTATAGGGAGCACAATAACTGATGAGGCAATGAAATGTTATGTAGAAAGGTATCTGTCGATGAGGTATTAAATACGTTAAAGATGATGAATAAAGGCGGAACTCCCGGTGAAGATGGTCTTCCTCTGGAATTCTATTTAAAAAGACATGGAATGTAATTAAGTCAGAGTTCTCTGAAATGATTAAGTTTGCGATAGATTTAGACCTTGAATTAGGAAAAAGCCAAAAAAAAGGGTATCTTGAAATTAGTACCTAAAAGTGGTGATTTATTGTGTTTAAAAAACTGGAGACCTATTTCTTTACTGAATACCGATTACAAATGCATTGCCAAAATTTTGGCTAATAGATTAAAAAGTGTCCTTCATAAAGTTATATCCCACGAGAAAAAACATTTTTGGTTTCGGTAAGGGGAACGATCAATAGTGAAATGTAATACTCTAATTAGGGGATGTAACTTTATTATGCAAATGAAAAATAATTTGGATTGTGCTCTAATAACCTGGATTGGAGTAAGGCGTTCGATAAAGTTAACTTTGAGTTTCAGTGTTTAAAACACTCTCACGGATGGGTTTTAGTGATTTGTTTATCATGAAAATGAGGAATGTTATATACTGGATGCTTAAGTGCAGTTTGTGTAAATGGGATTGTTAGCGGCTTTTTTCCTGTTGAGAGATCCATAAGGCAAGGATGTCCGATGTCAATGATAGCATATATATTGTTTCAAGAATCTTTATACAGAACAATTAAACAAAGCATGAAATTGTGCCAGTGAACCTCCCTAATGGGTTCCAGTGTTCTGTTGTAGGTTTTTGCTGATGACAGCTCAGTTTTTTGTTAGTAAAGAAAGAAGTATTAAAGTAGTTTTTAGTATTATAAAGCAATTTGAGCTAGCTACTGGTGCAGAACTAAATAGAGATAAGACTTGTGTCATGGGTTTAGGTAATTGGAAGAACAAAATGTATGGCCACTTGATTGGATACAACAGAAAATAAGTGTATGGTATTAGGCATATTGATAACCAATGATTATAAGGAAATGGTAGATGAGAACTGGGATGCTTTAATCAATAAAGTTAAGGGAAAAATAAATATGCTTTCGACTCGATACTTGTCTTTATATCAAAAGTCTATTATTGTAAATGCCCTTATTTAAGTAAAGTCTGGTTACATGTGTCATGTATTTCCATTAGGGAAAGAGAAAGCAAAAATTATAGAACAATCTGTTTTCTGGTATTTGTGGTGTGGAACTTACCAACCAATTAAAAGGGATTCCTTGTATCTGCCAAAAACAGAAGGTGGTATTGGGGTTATTAATGTGTTTTATAAAGCAGCAGCTATTTTAACAAGTACATTCTTGAATATTTATGTTATCTGATAGTTATGACGAGAATTAGCCTTTTATATTACATGCATTAGAATAAATTTGTTGTGGGTTGTAGAAGATTGTCTTAATATTGTCCTTAATTGTTGCACTACCCGTTTTATAATATCATTATTGGTAATGTAAGGAAATTATTAAGAATGCCTAATTTTCCATACGTCAAAAGTAAGAATATTTATCAGTATTTGATGCCAACCCATAAGCCCATTGTAATGGAGAGATACCCGTTGCATAATTGGGGTAATATATGGAGTAACCTTGTATGCAAATTCGTTGACCCCTATCAAAGAAGTATTATGTATAGATTTTTGTATGAATCTTTGGCTACTAAGGAAAGACTGAAGATATTGAATATTGCTGATAATAATTTTTGCAATAAATGTATGGAAAATGAAAATCATCTGCATATTGTCTATTTTTGTAAATATGTTAAAATATTTGGATGTGGTTCCAGAATTTCATTGAAGAAGTATGTGATATAAAAGTTCAGTATCCAAAAAATAAAAGTATTGATGTTGGATTTCGATTATAAAGAAAAGAAGAAGAACAATACATTAAGTATACTTATTATTGAGTATGTAAATTGTTTGTGGTACAGCAGAGAAGAGGTGTTACAAAGTCAAATAATTCAATATTAAAATGTAAAATAAAGTACACAAGATGGGTATTATCAAATGCATATGAACTTGGGAAAACATTCACAAGTAAGTATGTGAATAATATTTGAATTCATATAATTGATGTACTTAATATGTAATATTATTGATATAATTATGAAAATTTTGTAATAATTAATTGATAATTGTAATAAGATTTTAATAAAAAAAAAAAAACAAAAAAATATATAGTGGCTGTAAACGTGATGATTTTAGAATATTGTTAGAATTAGCAAATGCGGGACACTGCTTTCATTTTTAATGGACAGGTTTATTAGAAAATAGAGGGTTTAGGTATGGGCAATCCCCTAAGCTGTACATTCGCCAATATTTTTATGCTCAAATTTGAAAGGGAACTGCTGGACAACTGCCCTTCATCTTTTAAACCACTTTTTTATCGAAGGTGTGTATATGGCACTTTTGTTTTGTTTAAAGATAGGCATCATAGCGACTCCTTTTTATAATATGCTAACGCAAAACATCAAAATATTAAATTTACCAGTGAATTAGAAGAAAATGGACAATTAACCTTTTTAGACACAATGGTAGTTCGTAAAGATAAGTGTTTTTACATAGGAATATACAGGAAACCTACTTTTACCGGTCTTGGCTTCAATTTCTACAGTTTTTGTTTTTATAATTTTAAATCAAATTCCTTATCAACACTCCTCCACAGGGCTATAAACCTAACATCAAGTTGGAAATTATTCCATGACGGAATAATATTTCTCAAGGGATTTTTCAACAGCAATTGTTACCCATCGGGGCTATTTTTTAAATACGTCAAAAATACTATCAATAACTTTTTTCATCCACCTAGTGCAGTTCATTTAGCACAAAAACTTAGATACTATGTTAAAATACCTTATATACATGATAGGAAGTTTTTGCCCTCCCTTAAGAAAATTTTAAACCGCCATTATCCAGCAGTTAATGCCAGATTCACTTGCATAAATCCTAGAACTATTGGTAGCTTCCTAAAACACAAAGAGAAATTACCCTCCTTGATGCAATCCGGTGTAGTGTATTTATTTAATTGCTGCCGATGTAATCAGCAGACCTACATAGGAAGTACGCGCCAGTTGCTCAAAGT
>NC_061104.1:32413095-32418095 GCF_015104395.2 Macrobrachium nipponense
GGAAACAATCTCTCGTCCTGATATTCCTGAAATGGGATCGAATCTTGTCCGAGCGTCAGAATTTCTTCATGTGGTTCTTCATTAAGATCTTAGACTTTGTAGTGACAAGTGTATCCAAAATATGACGAAATCAAATAGTTAAGAGGGAGCTGTGGCGTTGCAATTGTTATTAGACACACACACACCAAAACTCAAACACACAAACACGCACGCACACAGAAACCGTTAAAAAAATTACAGTATTGATCTCACGTGTGACAGGGGTCAGAGCGACTTCAGCGAATCTTGAGTTCCTTTGCCGATGTCATAACGCCTTTTTTATATTTCTGATATTCTTCTTAATGAACGGATCAAGTTTATACATTTTTATGAAACTGAAACCAGATAATATATGTTTCTTCCCAACAAAACATTTGAATAAGCCGAACTTTTTATCAGTCTGGTCGATGGCATGATTTGTTGCACTAACATGGGAAAAAATTGCATTGTTTGTTATTCTTGTATATTTTTATGCAGTTTCTCCTCTTTGCTAACGATTTTCCGGCTTAAATAATATTATACAAATTGTCACAGGAGTTACTTGGGATTAGATAACCACACATCCTGTAGTAGCGTTTATTATTGCTGTTTTAGTGTGATTTTTTTTATATGCCACATTAAGTCTAAAGTCGCAAAGGAGACTGAAAATATTTGACTTGAACTAATTGTTAGTACAAGAGTGATTGTTGTGCAATATGTCTCTTTTGCCTTTCCCAGAGCGTTGTCTAGTTCGATATCATGATATTTAAATTTTTGTTTTTATCCCTAATTGCACATGTTTCATCCTCAATAAGTTCAGGTCTGTATACGCAATGCTCTGGAAAACATGGATGGGAAAATTGATTTTTTTACTATACGTATGGCTTTGTCCAGAATTTTAAAAATCTACCTGTTTTTTTTTTTTTAGGTTTTCTGAATGCACTTATTCATACCCCATGTCACTTCTAGGTATCAGCCAATCCAAAAATGTAATAATGGGGTTATTCTTCATGTCACAGTGAACTTCATCGACGCTACCATGACTCGTGCCTCTGATCACGGGTTAAATCGCGCTTTGTCTTCCAAGGCAGTGAACAAGTCAGCCCTTGTATTTTGGAGAAATATGATGACCTTTCCATTGCAGATGGAAGGTTGGTAAACGGAACTGTGTACTTAAATAGGACAAAAACAGACATTAAAAATTTGCAAATTTTCTGAACAAGAAGAGCGAACTGAATATTAAACAATATTTTGTAGCTTAATGTTTGTGAATACAAAAAAAAAAAAAAACAATTGCGGCATATATGATAAAAGGCCATAAATAGGTTCGTACTTCAAATGTACTGAAAGTACAAACAACTGCATTCGACGGGCACGGGTACGGTAGAGTTGGTATCATTTAAATACCTCTCTTGACAGCCTTGTGGTTACCATCACTGAAAGTCGTCGGACGTTCGAATCATTTATCAGTTTTAATTCCCCTTCGGTGAAATCTCCGACGTGAAACAGACTTGGTTATAAAACGATGTTTATAGCTTAAAATACAAACATACATACATACATATATATTAAAGAAAATTGCATGGAATTTTAATTACTCTGCACGGCTGTAATACGTTTGGTATGCAGTTTTCTGTTCAATCAGTGATATTAAGCATCGCTGGGGCATGGTTGTGGTGGGAGGGGTAGTCACCAACAAAATTATGACACCCTAGACACATCAGCCCTAAGAACATCAGTCTCGGTTGGGGCATTTTGAAAACTCCAAAGGTAGTTTGGCCACGCCCTCCCTCAAAGAGGACAAGGTGATAATATATATATATATATATATATATATATATATATATATATCTATTATATATATATATATATATATGTGTGTGTGTGGTGTGGTGTGTGTGTTGTGTGTTGTTCGTGTGTGGGTTGGGTGCGTGTGTGTGTGTGTTTAATACTAATATAAAGAATATATATATATATATTATATATATATATATATATATATATGTTTAACTACGTAAATGTGTGTGTAGGCTTGCATGTGAGTTTGAGTTTAAAGTATGATAAAAATAAATAGGATACTACTAAAAGGTATATTTAAAATCACCTTGTTTATATAACCTTACGAAAATAATTATTTTTCTATCTGGCATCCGTAGACACAGTGCCTTCTCATTCCAACCTCTGGTACTGGTAGACATCCAGGAGTTCAAGAATTATACAGAATCCAGCTTCTTTGAAGAGTTCTGGACTACATCCACTTTCACCTGTAGAATACTTCTGATTGACTTTACCTCTGATTACGACGGTGATATGCTCAGGTAAAGGTTCTTTCTACTAGGATATTACGGATATTATCATTCTCGTTGTAATTGTCGCTATGGAGTTTAACAAGATCACTGAGTCACATTTAGGCTTAAGGAGGCCTTGCTCTAATTATGAATTGTCAAATGAAGAGTGAAAAATGGAACCAGGTAAATTCAAGGAAGAGAAGCTGTCAGGAGTACCACGAATTTCTTCACTTCCCCTTGTTTCCATCACACAGATTCTTGGAGACCTCGAGGCTTTGGTGGTTCTACGGGATCAGGGTATTCATGATAGGATATCGATGGAAAGCGAAGAAAATCCTGCTGGATTTTTCTCTCAGGAATTTCGTTCGGCCTCTGTACGTGGGCTTAGACGAAGAGGCCGTCAAGTCGCTTAATTCCTCGTTAGGCAGCGGTTCTCTCGGTGGGAGCTTTCCTGGCCGAAGACTTCGAAATTCGACGAAAATTATTTCCAGAACGAGTATGTATTTCTGCCCCAAAGGGCTTCAGAGCCTTGAGCCGAAATTTCCCGAGTCCCGAAAACGCTTTTGTGTTCGGAACAAGTTCTTGCAGCATTGTAATGTACCATTAAAGGGGACCGATATGTGGTGAGGTTTGTTCACTTCCATGCAGGAGAGCCAAGAATGTACTCGTTCCGAACATACAGTGGGTTTGGAATCGCAGCTTAGATAATAGTTTAAGAGATCATTCCCTAGACATTCCTAAGCTATTATGTACATACGTTTTGTCTATAATATTGCATGCACACATATTTACTGCATAGTTTTATGTCTGCTTATTAATATACATAATTATATATTTTTTCCTGTAAAACTTGTAAACATATAATTATAAACGCATATTTCTTGACTAAATAAGTAGACAAACACATTTAGTGTATATATATATATATATATATATATATATATATATATATATATATATATGTGTGTGTGTGTGTGTGTGTGTTTGTGTGTGTGTGTGTGTGTGTGTAAGTGTGTAAGTAATGAGTGCAATGTCGCTTTAAGAGACTAGAGAACGATGCGTCGCGTCGCCAGCCTGAACGAGAAAGACTGATGTTTCTGTATTATTATTATTATTTTATTTTTATTATTATTATTATTATTATTATTACTAGCAAAACTTACCCATCTTACGATGGGTGAATTAAAATTTGTTCGGGGGTTTTGGCAGGGAAAGTGGAAAAAATTTATTATGTTACTATTTGTTCCCAGGCAATATTAGAATAAGGGCGATTACACGAATAGTCTCTCTCTCTCTCTCTCTCTCTCTCTCTCTCTCTCTCTCTCTCTCTCTCTCGTAATGTAATTCAAGGGACGATCACTGAACGCAGAGAAATTCTTATTCATTGCTGATTCCCCTCTTTTAATTATATTCTCTCTCTCTCTCTTCTCTCTCTCTCTCTCAATCAAGGGACGATCACTGAACGCAGAGAAATTATTCTTGCTGATTCCCCTCTAATGATATTCTCTCTCTCTCTCTTCTTCTCTCTCTCTCTCTCTCTCTAAACTCTCTCCTCTCTCTCTAAAGTAAGTGATGGGACGATCAATTTTATAAGTACTATTTGTTCAGCATATTAGAATAAGGGCGATTACACGAATAGTCTCTCTCTCTCTACCTCTCTCTCTCTCTCTCTCTCTCTCTCTCTCTCTCTCTCTCTCAATGTAAGTCAAGTAACGAAGACGGTGATGGGATTATCGGATTACTTAGCTCTCAAATCACAAATTATCTCCTATCTCTTTCTATCTCTCATTCTTCGATAGGAAGATAAAATTATAAAATTGTAGTGCATTAATGTCGTTAAATGGCTCTCTCTCTCTCTCTCTCTCTCTCTCTCTCTCTCTCTGTCTGTCTTGTCGGTGACTTTCATTTAACGGAAACAGGGATCTTGATTGGTTCGTTTCTTTGTCAATTACTTTGCACGGTGATACGAATAATAAAGTATCTTTCTTTTCATTATGTTACTGCAAAGACGCAACTTGTATGTCAGTGCGTTAATTTGGGGGGGGGCTACTGATAAATGCTCTTATGATCCTGTGTCTTCCAAAAAAGAGTAGAAAGTAGGAACTTGTCAGTTTCCTTCTTATTATGTCCATTGGCAGGATAGAAATTCCGAAGCAACATTACCGGGCAGTACTTCTTCAACGTTATTTTGTGCACTGGCAGTCCCGATGGATTTAAGTTATTCAAAAAATTTTGCGGATATTGATGATAATTTTCATCTTCTATTGTGTCCGAGCTGGAATATTCGCGACTTTCTCCGGGGAAGTTGTACAGAAATTATGTAAAATCGTAAAATAACCAAGTCTACGGGAATAACCAGCCTTGTTTCACGGCCAGAAACAGCTCCGTTTCAAGGAATCCCTTCTCACCCCCACCCCCTACAAAGGAGGGAGGAAGGTTGGATGAAACCTATTACAAACCATCTTAGGGGTCCCCACCTAAACCCTGCCAAGTTTCATGCCCATCTGACCAGACCGTTTGGGCCGTGATTTTGAATGGACAGACCAGACAGACAGACATTACGCCCATTATAGTATGATCAATATTATTATTATTATTATTATTATTATTATTATTTATTATTATTATTATTGTATAAATAATATATATATATACTATATATATATATATAATATATATATATATATATATATA